>NC_081169.1:9403936-9703936 GCF_012432095.1 Onychostoma macrolepis
ACGGAGGAGATACGTGAGGAAGTGCTGATGAAAACGCACCGCTCTCGCCCTTTGTTCTGCAAGGAGCAGTACGTCACCCCGAATGGAGGCTTTGACCTCTGCTCAGCCACCATGACGGTGTAAACGATCTGAGATTGATTTTTATTTACTGCCATATTTGTTTGTTTTTACACGGCAATTGGGCGGCACGGTTGATGTATTTGCACGTGTCGTTCTGCTGGCGCTGCTAAACACAGCTGTTGTGTAGAAGGGATTTTTCTGAGATAAACACATGCACACATACGTAATATGGCAGATCTGGGATGGTATCCAGAAGGTTTTAGGTTTGAATCCCACAAGTCCGATCCGCGAAGTATCGCCACTGCACCCCTTAAGGGGGACTATAATTGCTTTGTTTGTTTTAAGTGGATGAGCATGTCAACTTTTTGATTAGTGATTAGGTGTAACTGTTTAGAGTAATGGAAGATTGGACAGAAAAAATATATAGATAATAATAATATTTTTTATATATATATATATATATATATATATATATATATATATATATATATATTATTAGACATACTTAGAGGCTTTTGCATCTGAACTCTTCGTATATACACACTGAACAAAATTATTAACGCAACACTTTTGTTTTTTCTCCCATTTTTCATGAGCTGAACTCAAAGATCTAAGACTTTTTCTATGTACACAAAAGGCCTATTTCTCTCAAATATTGTTCACAAATCTGTCTAAATCTGTGTTAGTGAGCACTTCTCCTTTGCCGAGATACTCCATCCACCTCACAGGTGTGGCATATCAAGATGCTGATTAGACAGCATGATTATTGCACAGGTGTGCCTTAGGCTGACCACAATAAAAGCCCTTTCTGAAATGTGCAGTTTTATCACACAGCACAATGCCACAGATGTCGCAAGTTTTGAGGGAGCATGCAATTGGCATGCCGACTGCAGGAATGTCCACCAGAGCTGTTGCCCATGAATTGAATGTTCATTTCTCTACCATAAGCCGTCTCCAAAGGCATTTCAGAGAATTTGGCAGTACATCCAACCGGCCTCACAACCGCAGACCACGTGTAACCACACCAGCCCAGGACCTCCACATCCAGCATCTTCACCTCCAAGATTGTCTGAGACCAGCTGCTGCAAACCATCTCAGGGAAGCTCATCTGCATGTTCGTCGTCCTCATCGGGGTCTCGACCTGACTGCAGTTCGTCGTCGTAACCGACTTGCTCACATTCGATGGCGTCTGGCACTTTGGAGAGGTGTTCTCTTCACGGATGAATCCCGGTTTTCACTGTACAGGGCAGATGGCAGACAGCGTGTATGGCGTCATGTGGGTGAGCGGTTTGCTGATGTCAAAGTTGTGGATCGAGTGGCCCATGGTGGCGGTGGGGTTATGGTATGGGCAGGCGTATGTTATGGACAACGAACACAGGTGCATTTTATTGATGGCATTTTGAATGCACAGAGATACTGTGACGAGATCCTGAGGCCCATTGTTGTGCCATTCATCCAGGACCATCACCTCATGTTGCAAGGATCTGTACACGATTCCTGGAAGCTGAAAACATCTCAGTTCTTGCATGGCCAGCATACTCACCGGACATGTCACCCATTGATCATGTTTGGATGCTCTGGATCGGCGTATACGACAGCGTGTTCCAGTTCCTGTCAATATCCAGCAACATCCCACAGCCATTGAAGAGGAGTGGACCAACATTCCACAGGCCACAATCAACAACCTGATCAACTCTATGCGAAGGAGATGTGTTGCACTGCGTGAGGCAAATGGTGGTCACACCAGATACTGACTGGTTTTCGGACCCCCCTGGACCCCCCCAATACAGTAAAACTGCACATTTTAAGAGTGGCCTTTTATTGTGGCCAGCCTAAGGCACACCTGTGCAATAATCATGCTGTCTAATCAGCATCTTGATATGCCACACCTGTGAGGTGGATGGAGTATCTCGGCAAAGGAGAAGTGCTCACTAACGCAGATTTAGAAAGATTTGCGAACAATATTTGAGAGACATAGGCCTTTTATGTACATAGAAAAAAGTCTTAGATCTTTGAGTTCAGCTCATGAAAAATGGGGGCAAAAACAAAAGTGTTGCATTTATAATTTTGTTCAGTGTATATATGTGTAGTCCTTACTTTATATTAGTTTTCATTAGTTTTTACTTTGATTTTATCGTTTTATAACTTTTTTTTTTTAATACAGTATCTTGTAGTTTATTTTTGTTTTTTGTCAATTTTCATGTTGAAATTACAAATCTAAAATCATCACAAATATATTATTCTGTTTGGAAAAACTAAAATCCTTCCTTCCTTCCTAATTTAGCTACCATTTTCCTATTAAACACGTTTTTATTTTTATTTCTTAATAAACTTTTCAATTAGACATGATTATGGTTATTCAATTAGACAATTGTTATGCTATGTTATGTGAATATATTGTATTATATTAAGCAAGCTAAAGACCAAAGTTTATAAATATTTGAAATTATTTAAAAAAATATATATATATTATTATTTGTGTCTTTTAAACTATTTTGTATGTCTTTTAAAAGTTTTCAAAGTTATAAAATAAATCATATAGGCCTTAATTATTTAGTCTTTCTGCCTTTATTCAGATAGAACAAAAAGCAAAGCCTCTATAGAGGCCTATTTTATTATCTGTTTTGTTTATTCTTAAGTTTATTCTAAGTTCAGAACAAATGGCTTCTTAAGTTCTTTACGTATTTGTCTTGGTAAATCACCAAAACATTGGTAATCACAGTTTGCAATCGTCAGCCATCATGTAACTGTAAAGCCGACTCTAGCAATGTTTCACGTTCACATTTTCTTTAGCACATCTTGCAGCAAGCAGATGTTCTGTATTCTGAAATCATTGCATCTTGTGTTTTGTGATAAACTCTGAGAGATATCTCTATACTTTTGAAGGAATTGGTCTTAACAGTCAGGCTGCTGCTAGTTTCAAGCTTAACCCAAGACAAAGCACATGCAGCTTGACAGACAACCTCTGCCCAGACTGCTCTGATATCTGCCTTCAACTGTTCTTCTCTCCAGTCGTTTCGGCACCCCAGAGGAACTCAAGGAGCTGATTGACGTAGCTCATTCTCTGGGTATCATCGTCCTGCTCGATATGGTGCACAGCCACGCATCCAAGAACACAGAGGACGGGCTGAGCCGCTTTGACGGCTCTGACTCCTGTTTCTTCCACAGCGGGCCCCGTGGAGAACACAGCCTCTGGGACAGCAGACTCTTCAACTACTCTGGGTGAGACTCAAGTTTGTTTTTCACATTTCAAACACCCTGCGCTTCACGCTTCACGTAAGTTACACGGCTCTCTCATCATACAACACCTTTTGTAACACAGGCGCTCTTCTAAAATCTAGGCTGCGTTCCAAAACCTAGCGAGCTGCCTACGGAAGCACCATAGACACGCTTTCGACTGGAAGACTGTTCCGGTAATTATGCTGCCTTCGAAGATACCTTATTTTTTGCCAAATTGTTCTCCAGGGCTGAAGATCTCCCTTAGAAACTACAATTGAAATTTAGTTTTAACTGATACTTTACAAGAACTATAAAAGCATTTATGGTAAATTGTCTCTATACAAGCAAACAAATAACTCAATAATTTCTAAAGCATGCATTGCTGCACAGAAAAGGCAATTGCGAAATGACAAGCTTAGTGAAAAAATTGGTTGGAAATTGGTGGACAATTTTTTAACAAACCGTGGTAACACATTTTAACGGTCATCAGCATTGCAAATCCTGCAAAGATTTTATTTAAATTTTTTTGTATATTTTCAGTTTTTTAAGTATTGTATGTACGTTTATAATACTTTATTTTGTAGTACCTTTGCATCAAATTATAAAAACATTTCAGTGTTTATAGGAGTAAAGGTAAACTGCCGTAATCGATTTCTTTATTTTTTTTTTTCCTTGTGAAAACAGTACTGTGGAGTTTCTCTTTTTGTTATTTGAGCAAATGGGAACGCAAAACATATATTTGATGTAGTTTCCCATTCACCGCTGTAGATGTTTACCCAACTATGACGACTTCAGCTGCTGAGAAACCTAAAAATGTGAAAAAGATCCATGCAGGAGAAATGTTATAAATATTCGCCTAAAATGTATAATTGCAGAAAAAAATATATACGTTGCATTGAGCATTAATGAAGCAACAGATTTTGTGTGAAAATAAATCATTCAAGTTGTTTATTTTGTTTAAAAATCTTATAAATGTATGAGGTGGCAAGAAGGGGTAAAAGGCCCACGGTATTGATACAAATACTTCAGCTAAAATAATGTTTTTTAAAATAATGTCTACGTTAATACTTGTTCAAAACAATCAATTTAGCAAAGTTTGCGCTTTTTACCCCAAAAACCATACTTTTACATATTCTTTTGTTATTTAAAAACTGTTGCTTTAATTTTCTTAAAACTGAAAATCATAAGAAGACCTTTGTCTCAAAATATATGCATTAATCTTAGCGATTCTCATTTGCTACTTAAATCTACAACATTTTAAAAAACATAAAATAATTAGATCAAGTAAGCAAAGAATCAACTTTGCGCTGCTGCGCAAAGATCAGACAAATATGCTCGTGCATCTTGAAAAGCGGATGTTTTGGAAAGTGCTACGCCACTTTTTTGTGCCATCTAGTGGTTTAGATGAAAATAATATCAAAGGCGCCTTTAGCCCCGTTGTACCCTACTGGAGAAATTGCTTATAATTATTTGTATATATTATTCAGAAATTAAGTTGCTCTCTCCATGTTTGTGATTCTTTTATCTTATTTATTTATTTTTTCTCCTCTCAACGGCATAGGCAGCCAAGTTTTTTTGAAAGCCCCTTTTTCCTGTGGTGAAATATCCATTTAAGTGATTATTATTGTGTGAATCACTGAATAAGTTGTTAATTGTCAGTCTTTGTACACATTGAGCCACTCAATCTCATTTTGTCATTGTATGCATCTCACTGTTTGCTTTAGCATCTTATGCCTTAAATGCCACTTTTAAAAAGCTTCCGAGATCCCTGTTCATTCCCGTTGCATGTTTCAAAGCACTTATATGATAGAATTACATTAAATTGACAACACCAGTTATTTTGAATATTTTGCATATCCTTAATGTTTCTTTGCTCTAATGTCTAATTTTAACCACTCAAGTTTACTGTTCTGGAACTATGCGAGTTTATAAGTGTGTGTGTGTGTTTTTGAGTTGTGCTCACAGGTCATATCTCCATAATTAATAATGTGGCATGGAATTATGCTTCCATAATTAGTTCACCTCATCAGCACTTTTGTTTGCCCATAATCAAGCATTAGCATGTCCTTATCTCACGCAACGGAATATTCATGTAAAATACTTAAAGCTTTTAAAGATGCTTTCTGTTTATGAATAATCATTGCAGTATTTGCCTATTTAGACTCATTCATCTCTGAAAACAAAGGGACAATGCAAAAGCGCTAAGAGGCTTAGAAAAGCAGAACCCACAGTAGACCAAGTTGGAGGAACAGTTCTGTCATTATTTACTCACCCTCATGTCGCTCCAAACTCGCTAGACTTTCTTCCATCGAACACAAAAGCAGAACTTCCCGCTGCTTAAAATGGTTTGGAATGACATAAGAGTTAATATTGATGACTTTACATTTTAGGGTGAACTGTCCCTTTAAATTCCAAGAACGTGCCATTGTCACAGTAAGGCAAGTAGCTGGAACTTATATTTGACCTGGTCAGTTTTCCATGATTATAGCTAAAAATGCACTGCATTTCTGTAGCCATTAGGTTTTCATCACAACCATATGCCAGCTAATATGTTAATTTTCCTTTTCCCCCACTCTCGAACCCATACTGAGCGAGTCTTTAAATTGGAACACCTACTGTACTCTATTTGCCTCTGGCAGTATTCCCATAGCACTGTCTTGGGCTGACAGCAATTACTTCAATGTTGTATATGAAACCTTTCTGCCAAAGCGCAGTGTGAATTCTCCATCAATATGTCCTTCCTCATTGTTCACTCCCTTTGTCTCTGAAGTCTTGCATGTTAAATGTGCTATCTAAAATTCAACTAATCACTTTCAAAATGCAATAATTGCCACACTGGTTTATTCGAAATGATGTGCTCGGAATAAGAAATATTGGCCATTTCAAAACTGATCAGATACTTTTCTCACAGTATTCTTGTTGGTGAAATATTTTGAATCATCTTGACTTATTAATAATCACAATAAATAATTATTCTGCCTTGTAAAGGAGTTCAATAACCTAACTGAAGTTTTTTTTGTTTCCAAGCAACGGAAAGGTCTTGCATTAATATACAAGTAAACCCGAGTGTTCACATATCTGCTGTTTTAAGATTGATCTTTTGGAGAATATTGGACAGTAAGTAGTGTAGAGCAAGTACAGAGTAGAAAGGAAGCAACTGTTTGTTTACGTCGCGTAATTTAATTACAAAACAAATGTAACTGTAATCAGTTACTAAGAAAAAATGTGTAATTAAATGAGGTACTTATGAAAATGTTAACGATTACAAAAGGGGTTGCATATAATTTAAGGAATTTAGGACACGGAATAGGACCCATGTTTTTTCAGTAACTGTTTCCTATTTGGGTTTATGTATATGCATTTTTTTTTTTTTTTTTTTTTCAAGGCACTGTTAGATTCCAGTGTTTCCTGTCATATCTATGCAAAGATTTGATTTCAAAAATAGTATCATAGCTTTTAAACTATTTCTTATGATTTTAAATCTGTATTTAACCTCAAAATGATCTCGAAGTAAAAAGAGGTGCTAAAGTCTTTTGATTTTGTGGTGGCTGTACTTTAAAACTAAATTATTATAATCTTAATTCAAGTGATGGAGGATTTTGAAAGTCTGACGGTAATCAGTGTTGAGTTTTACTGTAAGGATAACCCTGCCTGCTTTAAATGTAATCAATAAGTAATCAAATGTAATCAGTTACATTTAATAAAGTAATTGAAATAGTTACAGTACTTGTTACATTTTAAATAGGGTAACTTGTAATCTGGATCCTATTACATTTACAAAGTAACCCTCCCAACACTGTTTACCGCTTGTGATTATTGCAGTTATTAATTATTAAGAAACTCTTCTAAAATGATTCTATAGTTAATACACATAACTTTAAATGATGATATGAACAGGCATAGTTATTTTTGACTATATGTAATTAGATCGCAGAGTTGGAAATATCTTTTGGGAATTTTCACTCCACTCTGAATTTTGCAGGTCTTTATATGCCGAACGTTTGATTCGTTAGTTATGAGTGATTTTCTTTTTGATACACACATATCACATTGTTTTTATGGTGCACTCTTATTTATTTCCATGTCTATATGGAATCATCATCTAGATCACTTAACCATGAAATTTTCACTTATTTGTCAAAGCAAAAGATCTTATGAAGGTGAAATGGATCTCAAGAGATGCACTTGACATCTGGCTGAGTGGAAAGTGCATTTTGGATTTGTTTCTGACAGGTTTCATTAAGAGCATGTTTTCTTCCTGATGGAAAAGAACTTCAGTGGTTTTTGTTCTCGAAAAACCAACTTTACAAATTAGAGCAAACTGTAGGAGTGTTTCCAAAAAAAAAGAATGTTGGTTTGCTGTCACAACAGTTGACACTTAACTAGGCTTTTTTAAACAAATCTCACAATTTTGACATCAAGCGTGTGTGTATTATGTGTGAATACTGTTTACAGTTGACAAAGTGTTTAATTGGAAGACAAAGCCTCCATTTAAGGAGATGATTTAAAAAAAATAAATAAATTAAAAACAATAAAAAAACTTGTCTTTTAAAGCTGACAGTTAAAAAGCAGAATGTGTTTGCTCATTAATAACTAAAAGAAAGTTTCAACTGAGTTTCTGAAATTGTTTCAGTTTTGTGAATTTTAGTATTGTGATTCTATCAGAAGTTATGCAAAGAGGCGAATATTGTAGGAGCTGGGCAGTTAAAAACAAAAAACAAACAAAAAAAAACATATTGGACAGGAAAAAGGGGTTCATGTGCAATAAAATGGTCCATTTAATCCAAAGCTTCATTTATTTAGACCTTCATCAAATAGATTTCTCATTGCACTTCCTGGATTTTATTGTGGAGACATTTTTGCCAGTGTTCTAGGTAAAATATCATCGAAACAAAAAATCTAAAAGATAAATCAAGCTTATTAAAAAAAAAAAAAAAAATATATATATATATATATATATATATATATATATATATATATATATATATATATATATATATACACACAATATATAATAGTAATAATCCCGCTTGAGTAGTGTTGAAGTCTAATAACAACACTAAAAATGAATAAATGTTTATGCAGCCTATAAGTCTTTATTTAATGCCCATGGTAATTGTTTCGTCTTTTATCACAATCTGCTCTGATGATCAATCAGTAACAGCTGTGAGCTTGTTTTGGCATCAGCACAGCAAATCTATGAGGGGCTGTTAAGCACATAAAGTTAATTCCCTAGAAAGTAATGACATTATCATTTTATTTTACAGCTCAAAAACACGCAAATCCCTGATCAAGTGCACATACATTTGAAACAAAATGAACAAAGCCCATGTACGAGAGTCTACATCTAACAGTGTGTGTTCTAATGTTAGCCGAACACGTTTCAGACATGCCCCATGAGAGCTACCATAATGAAAGACTAAGCGTATCAAAATGAGAATCGCTAACCGCAAAACATCATGTGTGTAAATGAACCGAAGAACAACAATTGACGAAAATGGGTCTTAAATTTGCAGTAGCTCAAAGTGCCCTTGTGTGTCACAGTATCAGACGTGTTAACAATCCTTTGCTCTGAACAGTTCGGGCTTCCATTCACACACACAATGTATGCGGCTTCACGGATGCCGCCCGACGCTCTGTTCTCCAAATCATTACTGTCATCGCATCGGTAAGCTCTACAAAAGCGTACGGCACTTTAGCCGCTAGCTGGCTCTGACCCTAATGGCCCTCACGGTAAACCCGAACCTATTGATTGGTGCTCTCGCGGCGCGTGATAATTAAGTTTCTCCTCTTCTTCTTCCACGGCTGTAAGCTCATCTCATCACACATTAAGAGACAGACCGGCCGCCTCCGTGGAGTCTATCAATGCCTTTTTGAACCCACATTTAATAAGCGCATGCCAAAAGCTGCTGCCGCCAATACATTATCCAGCGTTAGTGTCAGACGGCGCAGAGATTCGGTAATAAGAGCCAAGCTGCAGTTTCATTACTTATTGAGCTTGTGCCGTTTTCAGAGGGACTCATTAGATGGGCCGCAGACATATGCCACAACCAGCAGCCATCTGAAGAGTCATTTGTAAAAGCCCGAAGGAACGCCCCGGTGTCATCGCCGGTTCATTTGTCTGTTTTTCTTGTTGCCGTTGGTTTGGATGCATCTCGGTGTCAGGCTCTCTATTAATTCCCGCTTTTGAGAAGATGAATCGCGGAAGGGCCGTTCCTGGTGGCGACTGCGATGGCACAGCATTGTTTAATCAAGCAACTTTGAAACAGGCATTGGCGAACGTCGCAACAGATGCACCATTGACATCGGGGAAAATTGCATGTGGTGTTTCTTGAAATGTGTGACTCTTTTTAGTAGAATCAAACAATCATTGTTGTCCCTTGATTCAACATGACATGGGAATAAAGGACTTTCTTGGTGAAGGATCTTTCGAAACAAATGGCTGGCTGGAAGAAAACAAGTTGAATAACTTTGAGATGTTTGACAGTGAACTTGACCTTGAGACTCCAAGTTTCAGACAAAAAGCCCCCTTGAGAAGTGGGGGCGGTGTGTCAGGTGAGGAATTGTCCTTCACAATCAACCACAAACCAAGTTGCTTCTGTCTGTTTCACATGTACAAGCAAGCAGAACTTTTTTGTTTGCTTGTGATTTGTATTTCGGTTTCTCTCAGTACCTAACTTTAATGTGACGTCACATTAGTTATGTTTCGCATAATTTCAAGATGTCCTTGACTGCGAACTTTACCTTGAGCCTCCATGTCCGAGTCAAAATGCCCTCTTGAAAAGTGGAACGGGGTGTCAAGTGGGGGAATAGGTCTTCACAATCAACCGCAAACTAATTTGCTTCCATCTTCTTCACATATACAAGCAAGCAAGCCACTACTGCTGATCACTGTTGGTTGCTTAGCCAAAATCCCATCTTTGTGATTTGTACTTCTTGGTCTATTAGAACTTTCACATAACTTTACATTTCACGTGACTTCACATAACATTTCGCATAACTTTAAAGTGTCCCTATTATGCCATTTTTTAGGTTCCTAATATTGTTTTGTCCGTATCCTACAATACCTTTACATGCATGCAAGGTCAAAAATGCTTTCATTTTCTCAAATTATGCATTTAATATTACCTCATTTTCCAATGATTCTCAAACGATTTGGTTGAAGCAGTTTTAAGATTCATTCTCTCTAAACCCCTCCTTTCCTTGAGCCTACTCTGCTCTGATTGGTCAGATGGCTCAGTCTGTTGTGGTTGGTCTATTACTTACAATGCATGTCAGAAACAGTACGCCGTTGCCATAGTTCTGTATTGTGAACGCATATTTTATTTAACATACTTACAGTTTGAGATTCAGCGGAGCCAGCTGGTCCAAATAAACTGGGTACTGAGCCATCTTTCAAGTGTTTTGTGAATTCTGCGTTGAACTCTTCTCTGCGTTGATCGTTGCATGACATCCACGAGAGTTATAGAGACTAGACAGCTCCTTATGCTTTTGAATCGCGCTCACTGTACGTTGATGTTATACAACGATCAGTCTGCGTTGTGGCGCTCCAAGTCGAAAGAACGAACGAACACACATAACATGTGCGCGTATTTGCATGTCTTTGAAACCCCCGAAAACAGAGCCAAATACAAAAATCCTGGCCAGGACGTGTCCCGTAAAAATGGCACATATGGCCACCTTAGTTAGTGGGATTCGAATTACTAACATCTCGTTTACACTGTTCGGAGTCAATTCTTTCTTTTGAGAGACAATAACTTTATTTATTGTGCACTTTAGGCTTTACAACTTTGCAGGTCGTTTGCATTCACATACAGCTACATTATGCGCTGCATGAAAGGCAATATTGGAAATGACATAATGGGGCACTTTAAGACTTTCTTGACCACAAACTTGACCTTGAGCCTCTATATCCCATGCAGAATGCCCCATTGAAAAATGGGGTGGTGTGTCAGGTGGGGAATAGTCCTTCACAATCAACCCCAAAGTTGCTTCCAGTTTCACATGTTCAAGAAAGCAAGGCCCTACTGCTGAACGCTGTCCTTTTCATTGTGATTTTGTTTTTCTTGGTCTATCAGCACAGTCTATTAAAATTCATGACGATTGATGGAATAAGATGTATCCAGTTTCCCTGTTTGTTTGTCGGTGTTTGTTTTGACATGCAAAAGTCATGAAAACAAGATGATTTCATGGAAACATCTGGTTCATACTCTGTTTAGCTCTGTTATGCACTGTGTTTCTGTGGCATCTACAGGGAAATGTGAACAGCCAGTGTTTGAGGTCTTAGCCCTTGTAGTGGAGATCTAACTAGCCCAGAGACATCCGCTGGGCCGCACTTCATGGCTTCCTGTGGCTCCTCTAATAGGCTGTTTCAAAGAGCAGCAAGGACACCTTGTGAAGGCGAGTAAATTAATCCTCTGCGCCGCCACGACGCTCCTCTCCACCCGTCTCCTGAAGGGCAGGCACACTTCCTCTCGGCCATCACCGCCGTCTGCCCTCTCTCTGGCGCTCGAGAGGTCTCAGATGTGTGACTTCAGAAGGCTCTTTCCACGCTTAACCATCCCTTCCTCCAGTCTCCTGCTGTATTGGATCATTTGCATCCATTTTTCATCAGTCATCACCGGAATCCCTCTGCACATCAAACGGAGCCATACCCGAGGCTAGCCGCTTTTGTGGGCTCACATTTCGATCGCGCCTTACATTCACCGAGGCTTATTGCTCTTTTTTTTAATCTGGACTAAGAGGAATGCACAGGTTTAATGACTTTGTGGGACACATTTGGTATTCTGTGCAAATAGCGGCGAATTATACTCTGCCTTTGTGAAAGATTTCCAATGACAATGGTGGATAAGGTCCCGTGCTCATGAAGCGGTTCCCCCTCCTTAAATATTCATTCCTCATCAGGACACGTTGCATGTTCTCCCAACACCTCTCAATGAGACTTAATAAACTTTCTATTGAGACAAATGGTGGATTTCACCAGAGGCACAGCTGGATGTTGATGGAGAATGCTAATTCTGACAGTTCTGGACGAATTCCAGAGCGACAAAAAAAAAATGACACGACGGTGGCACTTGTCACATCACTTTATCCTGGTGTTATCCATCTCTTCCCCAATAAACATTAATCTGCGCTGCTTGTCTTTTATTGAATGAGTGAAGAAGCCGTTTTGCCAATAGGACAGGCACAGCGTGTGAGATGCGTGAAATGAGGTGCCTCAACCGTCGTTTCCCACAAGGCCCGGCTGTTCGCCATCTCTCAGACTGTCAGATGCCATCGTTTCACCGCTGCGCCTTGTGTGAAATGACCTGTCAAGGTTGTAAATTTATTTGTTCTCATGCAGGTTGACTGTAATGTTGAGGATACAGGGATTTATACGTTTCCTCTTCCTGTGATCTTCCTTGCACCTGAGACTTGGGTTGCAATATCAGGTAGAAGAAATGCAAATAAGGTCAGAGTGCCCCCGTTGAGAGATTATCCTCGGTTTTAGAGTATTCTTGTAGTGTTAATTCATAACTGTCTGGGAACCAGTGCTTATGACAGATTTGGCATACTGTGTAGCAAGGTCATTTTATGTTTATCATCACACTTGTCTTTTTCCTGTCATTCTTTCCCCAAGGATGAATGTGGAGTTGAGACAGATTATCAGCTATTTGACTCTTGAGGAAATGTCGCATGGCTTTTTTTTTTCTTGAGTTGAAGGGCTTGACTACCAATGCAAGCCATTTCATTGATATTCAATGTATATGTTGTCATTGAGCGCTCATGGTAAATGGTAGCGATGTGGGGAAATTGTGAAGGGAACTCATAATCAAATAAAACAGCATTTTACTGTCCTTCCAGACACCCTTGATGTCGTATGTAATCTGGTTAAGGCGAAAACTGGCCCGTTTGTCAATTTGTAGCCATAGTGTTGTCGGTAAGTCACTCCTTAACCTCAGCGTTACTGCTGGTCTCAAGTAGATTTTTGTGGTCTGTGGGATGTCAATACTGTGGCAGCTGCAGTTTACAGTAAGGTGTTCTCACCATGTTAGCCATTTAAGTCATATGTATCATATTTAATACATGAGTTTGTATGGCTTCAATATCATAAATGAGATAAATACTTTCCCAAGAAAGTGTATATAGTATGTGATCTATTCCATGTCTTCTGCCCCCCCAGTGGATTATCCATGCTCTTCAGAAATATTATAATTTCTGAAATATTTGCTTTTTTTTTTTTTTTTAAGGACAGAAATCTTTGTTAATTGAAACAACTTATTTTATTGTTTTTTTTTTATATTTATTTATTTATTTATTTTTTCCAAAATGAAAATATACTAAATTTAAGCAGCTTATTCTTGATCATATTTCATTCATTATATGTAGTAAAAAGGTCATTTTTAAAATGTATTAAATATGAAACAAGCATTTTATGTATTCATTTTTAACAATCATTGTAATTTGCTGTGGTTTGGTCACCATAATACATGTTTATCACCAAATAATTTAATCAAATTATGCCATTTTATTATGGTATATACCTGAATAACAGGTATATACCCAACCCTCTACAGCAGGCATCCTCAAATCTGGCCCACTCCTGCAGAGTTTAGTTCTTACCCTAATTAAACATACCTGAGCATGCCAATCAGAGTCTTCAAGATCATTCGAAAATCACAGGTAGGTGAGTTTGATCAGGGTTGGAGCAAAACTCTGCAGCAGATTGGCCCTCCAGGGTAAGATTTGAGGAACCCTGCTCTCCAGACACCTTCGCCATTGGCTAGTAAATTTTTTAGTTTACTCGCCAGACTGATAATACTAGGTCTATATATATATATATATATATATATATATATATATATATATATATATATACTGTATATATATATATATATACTGTATGTATATATATATATATATATATATACTGTATATATATATATATACTGTATGTATATATATATATATATATATATATATATATATATATATATATATATATATATATATACTGTATATACTGGTGAGTAAAATCTGAGAATTTATTAGCCATTGGCTAATATTAGACATCATTTAGTCGCCCAGAGTGAAGATTAGTCGCATATGCGAGTGATTTAATCGCATTGTAGAGGATTGTATATATCATACCAAAATAACTCCCTATCTAAATATAATGCATTTATAACATATATTCATTTATTTGCTCATTAATTTAATTACTCACTTTTCACTTATTTCATAATTGTTATATAATTTGTTTTCTGATTTTTATATATTCTATAAAAATGTTATTATTTATTTCACTCATTTTGTATAAATGTTCAATAGACAAATCACTTAGTTTTTTGAGAACTCTGACTTTTATGTCAGACTTTACAGTGTTTATCTAGGCTAATATGTATTTCTGTATAATAAATATTATAATATTTAATAAATAATATATATTCATTGTTAATTCATGTTCATTCATGAAACGGCAAGTAATCATAAATTATGAAATTTAAAATGTTTAAATTTACTATTATATGTAGAAGCTATTAACCTTTTCCCTCAATAAACTCCTAATTTGCTGCTTATTAATAGTTAGCAAGGTAGTTGTTAAGTTTAGGTATTAGGTAGGATTAGGGATGTAGAATAAGGTCATGTAGAATAAGGCATCAATATGTGCTTAATTACTACTAATAAATGGCTAATATTCTAGTAATATGCATGCTAATAAACAACTAGTTAAGAGACCCTAAAATAAAGTGTTACCCCTTTCCCATACCTACACTTAAAAACTACCTTACTAACCATTATTAAGCAACATATTAGGAGTTTATTGAGGCTAAGTCGTAGTTAAGATTCAGTTAACAGTGAGAGTTGGACCTTACAATAAAGTGTGACCAAAATAGCTACTAAAAGGTTTGGGCTAAAAGGACCCTGTGGCCCGTGAGCTTTCCAAAGCCAAGTAGCCCTGCTTTACCATCACAGACCATCACACCCTGACAAAAGCTTTGTACTCACCGCACTCCCGACAGGACTTGCCCATAAGGAATAACAGCCATTCTTTTGGCTTTATTGTGCAGGTGTGGCTTTGTCATGGCTTTACCTCAGTCCCACAAAAACACATTGTGTGTTTGGCCTCTGCGTCATGTGTTGATCACAGTATAATCTATTTATCACCCACAGCCCTGCGTGACCACCCATGCCGCACGCTTATCAGATTACCACAGCCCCCTAGTATTGGGAGAGCCAACCCGGAGTTGCAAACTCGCCATTTGCAACTTTATGAAACGGCGCCACGGATATCTACATCAGCATTTTCCCCCGTGGCTTGGAAAACTACAATCTACCCCGGCGCTGATTCACTCCTCATGCAGAACCAATTGCGAACTGCTCAGTCCTGGAAGAAGCTTTGGGGGATTTGCGCCTGGCCGACGGGGACTTGTATCCATATATTTGATTTAGCATACATGAATGTTGCTGCCTAGATCAGCACAGCGCTGAATGCATCAAGCCGAAGCACGGGATGACTCCAAATGAAGGCTGTAGCTCCTTATACCTCGCTAATGTTATCAGACATCTCCACAGTTCTGCAGACTTGCTTGTGTGAGGAGGTTCATAAGATATTCGGAATAGCTTCAAGTTCCAGCGTGAGTGTCAAAAGATGGTTCATTTCCATATTTTCTCATTTTCTGCTACCTGGGCCTCTTGTCATTGTTGTAGAAGTTTAGAAGAGAAGAATCGAGGTTGAAGAGAGTTCATTCGCACATTCCTGCTGTCAAATACAGTTTAAGATGTAGGATTAGTGCTAGCCCATCTCCGTTGGGGCTGCTCAAATCATTCCAGCCAGAACCGGCTGCATCGTAAGTGTCATATTGTCCTTCTTCTGACAATAACATTAAGGATGCCGTAGCGTGAATCGGAGTGCTTGGCATTTATAAAACTCTCAGGCGAGATGATGGTGTTCTTTCGCGCTCTTTAATTCGGCTTCACACGGTTGAGGTGCTTTACCTTGTTCCGCGTCCGCTTCGCACGGTGCCTGAGGACCCCCGCGCTGGCATTTTAACAAAGTTTCTATGGCAACGTGGCCATTACTCCAAGTTGTTGAGGATGCTCAGCTGGAGGGGGCTGCTCACAAGTGCCTACACATATCATCCAAACACCAGGATACAGACATACTTTAGGGATGAGTTGATT
Source organism: Onychostoma macrolepis (assembly GCF_012432095.1). Lineage (NCBI taxonomy): Eukaryota > Metazoa > Chordata > Actinopteri > Cypriniformes > Cyprinidae > Onychostoma > Onychostoma macrolepis. Next base: position 9,420,380 of record NC_081169.1, read on the forward strand.
CCAATTTCTCATCCTGACGGTTAATTTTTGCTCATAGCCGCATGCCGCAGGAATCTGATTGGGGTACTCGATGAGGAGATAGAGCACATTGGTATTCATTTCTAGGTTTCAAACATGGACGGAAGGAGTCACACTTGCAGATACAGCTTTTCAAAAATATATGTGGGGAAAACATTTGCATATATTAAAATGCCATTGGAGGCGGGAGTTCGCAGCCTTTTGGGTTGTGATGGATTTTTAAAGTACCTAAATTCTTGGGACCCTACATTCCATCACTGACATACACTGTCTGTTCTTAAAGGGATGGTTCAATTACTCCATTATTTTTCTCACCCTCAAACCATCCTATATGACTTTCTTCTTTCAGACGAATACAATCGGAGTTATATTAAAAAATGTCCTGGCTCTTCCAAGCTTTATCATGGAAGTGAATAGTGGTTAAGATTTTGAAGCCCAATAAAGTGCATAAATCCATCATAAAAAGTGCTCCACATGGCTCCGAGGGGTTAATAAAGGCCTTATGAAGTGAATTGATGTATTTGTGTAAGAGTAATATCCGTATTTAAATCTGTATAAATCGTAATCGCTAGCTTCCGCTAACACACGTTGTCGTACACGCGTTCACGACTCACGAGAGAGTGGCGTTCCAGCGGATGACGTAGGATGAAGGCAGAGCATAAGCTCCAGTGAGAATATGCTAGTCTTGCAAGAACCAAGTTTTGTTTCAAGCTAAGGAAAACCAGTCTCCTCTTGGCTTATATCGAAATCCTCAGACACTTGTCTTTATAAATCCTCGTTTTGTACTTCTAATTTATGATCTGTGTTTTGTTTCGATCTCTCCTCTGTGCTGTACTAAAACCAGAAAAGTTTTTCCTTTGGTTCTTTGAAAAGTTCTGCGACAGTCGTCAAAACAATTCCTTTTACATGGATCCGTGAGTACGACTAAAAGTACTGTATTATGCATGCCAGGCCAGTAGTTGGCGATGACACTTTGTAAAGAACACTTATTGACTGAACATCTAAAATGTATGCGCATGATGTCATACATTTTTCACAAAATTTACGTTTTTGTAGTTTTAACAGAGTTATAGCGTTAACATCTTCAAAAACTTGCCCTTTGAAACCCATTTTTAAAAGTTTGCGCTTCAGACTCCCAAAATGCAATTGTCGTGTAAATGAATGGCCAAAAAAACATAAAAAGGTTTCATTAAAAAAAAAAAAAAAAAAAAAAATGGTGTTGTGTAAAAACCCAGTGAATACTTTCATCTGCAGATTCCTGTTGAAATGACTGCATTTGGATGTTTAGTCATACTGTAAAACATGTACCAACTCTGCTGTTATGTAAAATTCGGATTGGTATTTGATATTGATTTGCGGTGTCTGATCAGAGTTAGTATTGTAGACTAAAACTGAAACCATACTTGGAAAATAAAAAATGTTAATTAAATAAATAAATAAAACACTTTTAGCTAGTTGACAAGGTGACATTTCTTATTTATTTATTTTTTTTTACTTTAAGTACTAAAACTAAAACTGAAATAAAAAAGTTGATAAATTATTCACCAAAAATTACTAAAATTTTTACTAAAAAAAAAAAAAAAAATCAAAATATGTACATCATTAATACGCTCTATCTGATTCGTGAACATATATTTGAAATGGAATGGATTTTTCTATAATAATGAAAAAAAACAGCTGAGAGATGTGATTTTTTTTTTTTTTTTTTTTGTGCTTGAACAAGGTTTTCTGAAAATTAACTTGATCTTCCCGTCTCTAGTCTTAATGGAAACAAGGATGCAAACAAATGGTTCCAGGAATGATACTCAAATTTCTCTTTGTGTGACATAATAGTTTAATATTCTGGTGACGCCTCCAAATTTGAGAACCTCCTTCCTAGGAGAAACATATTAAGAGAAAAAAAGTCACATTCTACAGCTGAAACAGTGTGTGTGTGCTGCTGTATCATGAGCGTAGCTGTGATCGATGCTCGCTGCACTATCAGGAGGTTTCTTTCGCTCCGTATCATGTGAAATCCTAACTCTGTGAATGCAATACTACTGCACTTCCAGGCAGTGCTGAGTTCTCGCCATCTGGGAAGCAACACATCCCAGAATGTGATGATGTCAGCTGGATTAATTATATTGCCTGGTGCCTGAGAACCTGGAGCCACAACTCAGGTCTTCCTGAAAGTTTGGTGCACAGCATAACTGTGTAACTGGAACTGCTCCTTTGATTATTATAAACTGAATTCTGGTCTTATTATAAACGTTTATGATATTTCAAGAGTTACAATTTAAAACTGGGAGACCCCTTGGTGAGCAGAGAGACAGAGCAGAACATATTGCATAAATCTGAGTATTGCATTTTAAGCCTGGCTTATAATAACGTGCATTAATTTCCATATTAATGTATTTATATACAGTACTTTATGGTGCTGCATTGCAAAGCCATTAAAATAATCCTTATTGATGTTTAGAGTAATTAAACTACATGATACCAAATGCATTGCAGGAGGTACAATGAAACATTTAGCTGAACTTTTTATTTTAGTTTAACGCATATTTACGTTTCATCAAACAGTAATAATTGGCGGGCCCCTGTGGTATGCTTGCGGACCCCTGCTGTAGAAACCTGCTTTAAAATAATGTTCATTCAGGAGTTATAAGCAAACATACTTACCAGATCAGAAGTTCATATTAAAATATATGAATTAAATATGTAAATAACTAATGATCTGCTATAAATTATATACTGTTAGTAGATTTTTCAACTTTCATGATTATGAAAAAAAAAATGTGAATGGTGTTTGCCTTTGTAAAAATCATCACCACATTGCTAAAGAATATTTCATGCAGCATCTTGGGCGTTTTGGTGTTTGCTATTGGGTTACTAATCAAACTTATTATTTTGAATTATATACACTGATGTTTAAAAATTGGCAGTCGGTAAGATACATTTATAATGTAACAAAAATTGTCTTTGAAATAAATGTCGTTCTTTTGAACTTTACGTTTATTAACAAATCTGGGGGGGGAGGGAATCTAATTTTTCACAAAAAACATTAAGCAGCACTGTGGTTTTCAACGGATAACACAATGTAATTTGCTTCACTTAAATTTTTATGGTTCTTCTGTAATTCTGTGGTGTTAATTATTATTGTACTATCATTTTCACATAGCATCAATATTTTGGTCAATATTTAGGTCAGATACGTTTTGAAACACTGGTTTAGTAGAGCAATGTTTTAGTAATAATTTTGCACGTTTTCTTTTTTAAGATATTTTGCTTTTGCAAGGATGGGGACATTCTAGAAGTTTCTGTAACATTTTGTAATATTCTAGTGCTTTCTGGAACATTCCAGAACATTTTGCCGACTAGTCATGAAAGACTAAAATCATCCAATACCTTACTGAAGTTTTGGACGACTCACTTTTGGTAACTGTTTATGTTAAACTGTTTTTTGTTAGCTCCGTTTTATTCATGTGCAATGAGTAATGAAAGATTAGTTTGTATAAGTTGTCAACATCTTTTTTTTTAGTTTTCATTAGCACTGTCAATGGTGCACAAAACGTAATGTGATTTTAGCATTCAGCATTTCAAACTTCATAAAGAAACATGTTTCACTGTGTAATAATAAGAAATATTTCTTGAGCAACAAATCAGCATATTAGAATGATTTCTGAAGGATCGTGACAATGAAGACTGGAGTAATGATGCTGAAAATTCAGCTTTGCGTCACAGGAATAAATTATATTTTTAAATATGTAAAAAAAAAAAAAAAAACAGCATTTTAAAAGGTAATAATATTACTGTTTTCACTGTATGTTTGCTCAAATAAATACAGCCATGGTGAAAAGGAGAGACTTATTTCAAAAATGTTAATAATTATCCCCAAACCCCAAACATATGAAAAACAAAAATGATTCCAAATGATTAAAATTTGATGAGATAGCCGCACAATTTGAAGTATCATTCATTTCATTTCTATAGTGCAAAAAGTTTCAGCAATGACTCGCATATATATATATATATATATTCCTGTCATAATAGCATAATAACTGTTTGTGTTTGTGTGTGTGTGTGTAGCTGGGAGGTGTTGCGATTTCTCCTGTCAAACCTGCGCTGGTGGATGGAGGAGTACAGATTTGATGGATTCAGGTTTGATGGTGTGACGTCTATGCTATACCATCATCACGGGATCGGTATGTCCATAGAAAGTTGAGCACGTAATGTTCTTTGCTTAGAATTACTGTACAATAACAACCTTCTACCACTGTAAATGTCACAGGCTCTTATTGTAAAACGGGTAGAAAAGCATTTTGGAAGCTCTCATAAATAAACATAATTAAGCAGGAAAAGCATGTGATACAAGTTCTTTCAAGCAGGAAATTAATTACACAAGTAGTGTGGCAAAGGTTATCCTGGCATTTTTCTCTTTTCTTTTTAATTTTGTACCAGTAATGTACCAGTGATGCTACTAATGATTTTCGGTAGGTTTTCAAAGATGGCTTTGAATAAAACCTACTTTGTTTTAATGAAACATGACATTAGATTCACAAAAAAGGGTTTCTTCGTAGCTCTTTTTAAAATGAGTTGTGTGTAATTGCAAATTAATTATTATTAAAATGTAACCATCAGCTGTGGAATCTGATTTCATCTATATGTTCTCTGATTGTCAGGATCAGGATTTTCTGGGGATTATGCAGAATACTTTGGACTTCAAGTAGATGAGGATTCTCTTGTCTACCTCATGTTGGCAAACCATATTTTGCACACCCTCTATCAGGACTGCATCACTATTGCAGAGGTAAGCTGTATGTTGTTTTCTGAAATGCATTGAACGTAGAAGCTCCCAACAGCATGAAGAGTATTCTGAAATGTTAGCTCAGCAGTTCTTGAACTGAATTGCTGCTGCTTTTCTTATTCTGCTGTTTTGAGATGACAGTAATATAACATTAATGTTGTAGTTCCCATCAGCCATGGCTTATACTGCAACAATATGACTGTATACAAACAGGTTTCCTAGATACTCCGCATAAGACTTCAGCTCTGTTTCAAATTTTCTGAAGCATGCAATAGCTTTGTGTGAGAAAAAGACAATATTCTTGTCTAGTCTAGCCCTTGTGTGGTCTTTATTTGTGAATCACACTCATGGTCTTTGCGGTCAAAAGTGAAAATAAAACTTTTATTTTTTTCTTCAGTAAAATCAATCTAATATATTTTTGTTCAATAATATTTTTTATTTTGTATTTTAATTTTCTTGATTTTCTAATTTTATTTTATGTTAATAATTCATAATTTCATGTTAATAATTCATATTTATGTAATTATCTAATTTTCCCACTGAAAATAGTACAACATTTTTTTTTCTCAAATTTAAAAAACATTTTTTCAATGAATGCAGTATCTCAGATTAAAATAGAGACTAGGCCTTTAAAATCCATTTTTTGAAGGCAGATTAGCATCTCCTGGTGAGAGCAAAGAAAGAAAAAAAAACATGCAATTTCTTGGTGTAACCACTAGATGCCTGTATAGGAATCTATAGAGAGGCTTTTGAATTCCCTAGTTGTTTTTATACATAATTGTTTACTTTTATTAGGTTGTGGATTTAAATGTATATCAAGGCATTCTGAAAGACTATGTTTTGTCAAGGTTTATTTTTTTATTTTTTTGTTGCTGTTTTAAATGTTGATTTGAAGCGTCAGTTTTTGAATTATTATTACTACAGTCAAACTTGAACACAGTAAGCATTTTGTTATACAAAGCATTACAATTCTATAAAAATGTAACAAAAATAAACAGGAATGTTTTATCAGAGCTTAATCCTTCTGGATCTGATTTCAACCTCTTATTTCAGTTTTCTGACTCGTTTGGCTATATGGTTATAGCCATACCAATTAATTTGAGTGTGTATAATTGTGTGTGTGTGTGTAAGCGAGTGTGTGTGTGTAAGTGAGTGTGTGTAAGTGGATGTGTCTGTTTTGCACTCTTGATGTTTTAGAGTATAACCCCTTCCTTGCTGTCCACTTTTTACATAGTTGCTGTGTTACAGGCACACCATTTCATAGGTGTGTGTGTGTGTGTGCGTGTGTTAGAGGGTGTGTTGATTTTGCACTCTAGATGTTTTAGAGTTTCACCCCTTCATTGCTGTGCAATTTTTTTTCTGCATCATTGGGGAATTGTAGACTGTACTCACAAAAAAAATCTGTATTTTAAATTTTTTTGCCATTTCCCATTCATTTCCTATGGTCGGTCGAAGACCGAAGACCATAAGTGTGACTTTTTTTTTTTTTTTTTTTAATGAGCACTTAGCTTTTTCGAATCATGCCCTCAATTTATTTGTGTGTTCACATACCAAGTGCCATAAAAGTAACCAAGTTTCGTACCATTCTGATGAAGCTACGATTTTTAAAAATTTAAAATGTAACATTTTTCGGTCAAAAGTGACCAAAGACCGCACAAGGGCTAGTCTGAAGGGCTAGTTTTATTTTATTAGTCATATACACATGCTCTGCCATTCAAAAGTCTTAGGTTGGTAAATTTAATTATGTATGTATGTATGTATGTATTTATTTATTTAAAAAAATGAAAGAAATTATCTTATACAAACCAAGGCTGTATTTATTTGCATTATTTGCATTATTACAAATTAAACATTATTACAATTTAAAATAATTATTTTCCATTTTTTATATATTTTTATAATGCAATTTATTCCTGTAATGCAAAACTGAATTTTCAGCATCATTACTCCAGTCTTCAGTCTCACATGATCCTTCGGAAATCATTCAAATATGCTGATTTATTACTCAAGAAGCATTTCTTATTAATATCAATGTTGAAAACAGTCATGTTGCGTAATATTTTTTTGTGGAAACTGATACATTTACATTTTACATCTTTGAAAGTACAAAAGATCAGCATTTATTTGAAATATACTGTATGAAGTTTTTTTTTTATAAATTCTTTGCTTTCACTTTTGATCAGTTGCATCCTTTCTGAATAAAAGTATTATCTTCCAAAAATGAAAGGGAAAAAAAAAACTTACTGATCTCAAACTTTTGAAGGGTTTTGAAGTCCCTGTATACAGTAAATTATGTATTTGTATTTTTAATACAATATTTTAATATTAATATATTACTATTAAAATAATATTCAATATTACATTAGAGGTAACAACATATACATTCATGAAGTATAATTAAATTAAAATTTAAAGTCATTGTGAATTTTTTGTTTGCAACTTGTTTTACTTCAATTAAAATTTAAATGTTTGATTAAAAAAAAAAAGAAAATTGGAAATTGATTGGATATTAAAAAGTGACCATTAACTACCAGAAATAATTTATGTGCATAATCATTTCTGGAATATCAAGTGTTAACAACACTAGTGCAGTGTGTCAGTTTAAATATGCAAAAGCACAAATGAGATCTGAAGATTATCAGTGAATAACAACAGTTTGAATCGTGGCGTGTACAGTTTTAGGTGAACTGTTCCTTTAAGTAAAAAGATGTCTCCCTTTCTGTACTGGCTACTCTCTTCAGAATATGCAGCAGGATCATCCGAAATGACCATAATACCTTCAGTCATGGCTCAATAACCTTAATCTTGTCAACAGCGACACTGTATCCCGACTCCACAAAGACAGAATTAACCTTCCGAGTCAACGGGACACAGTGCATTAAATTAGCACTCAGTGGCTCTGTCTAAAGCCATGATTAATGAGACCACTTACTTTTTACTTACTTTGTTCAGTGTTTTGTAATTAGTGGACAGCGCCCACCAGAGATATCATCTAATTCTCTTTTATGAGCTCCATTGATAGAGCTGGACTGCGAATACTTAGGTTTGCTTACATTGCAGGAAACAATTAAATAGCATAAAAACAGACTACAAATATAACAAAAACTAGGACCACAGCTACTTTTTGTATTCAGCGGTTAATTCAATTTTGCACAGCGCTGCACATTATGTGATACCCTGCAGAAAAGACTAGCATGACTGGAGACCACTGCTAATCTAGTCAACAAAATTAGTGGCAAAAATTGATGAGTTTTTTTGATTTTGTCAGCAATAATACAATTGGCTGGTCATGTGATCCAAACATGTCAGCCCCCCATGAGGCGTCCCACTCTGTGAATATAAATAAATTAACTTTTATTAGGCCAGATATGGCTGTAGTCATCATTACGTTTTAATTTCTCATTACATTAGACATTACAAGTTCCACTCCTTGTATAAAATAAATGATCGAAATTTCCATGTGCATGTAAGTTTCATTTGGCTTCAGAAGAAAATGTTACTTTTTGCCATTTTGAGCTTGACAGACTCGAATATTCTTCAAAGCAGGGTATTCAATTAAAATTCCAAAAGGTCCAGTCTTGATATTTCCTTCCCAGCGGAGGTCCATACAATACTTTTTTGGAGTAGTTATGAATTTCAATCTGGGCAGCAGTAGTACTTTGTAAAAGAAAAAAAAAAAAAAAAGTCATAAAAAGATGAGGATATTGGGCCTTGAAAGCCAAAGTAGTGGAGTCTGAGAATTTTTGTACAAACAAATTAAAACATTTTATCAGTTGAGTCCAATTGTATGTGAATATTAAAAAGTAGATCATATGTTTTATCAGGTTATTATTATTTTTACATTTAAATAACTACGTTTGGCAGAAGGCCACATGAATGAGAAAAGTACTGTATATGTGGTTTCAAGGTTTTCCTCTTGAAGTCTAAAGTCATTTTTATATTTTTCTTTAAGTACGTATCAACTAAAACAAGCAAACAGTGTAATACATGATCATAATAACAATCAAAATAATCTCATAACATAATCAAAATGTGGTGCATCATAAGCAATGTAGTCATAAACCTAAAATACACACATAATATAAAATTTATGTTCACAGTAATTTATGTGTTTTCTGTGTTCTCATTTTCTGCAGTGTTTTAGTAAGAGATAATGCACGGCTAGCTGTGCATCAAACAATTTTGATGCATGAAGCGGAGGCCAAGAACCACCCGACGCGAAGCAGAGTGCACATTTAAAGCTGTTAATGATGTTTGCAGCGTAATGTTTGACCGGAAGGGTAAAAATGGTTATTTTTGTCGGTTACGGCTCGTTAGCTCTAGCATTCTGCTCTCTTCAAATCAGACACAGAGATGAAATAGTGTGGTAAGAGCACATTTATTTGAATGTGTTATAGCATTTCTTTTGAATTAATGATCGATCGATCAAGCGAGGGATGACAGTTGTGTGTGCGTTTTCTGCGTCTGCTTGTCTCTTTCTACGAATAATGAAGCTGTTTTTAGTTGCTAAGGAATTTTTATTTTTTATTTATTTAATTCTTTATTTAACAGGGACAATGGACAGTCAAAGACTGCCCTGGAATTAGCTACAGAGCTAAATTTCATCTGCTGTCCCTAGGCAGGAGAGTACCGAAACACATTATGTAACAAAAACATCAATTAATAGCATGTGCAATAAACCAATCCAAGTTACTACAAGATATCCCCCTATAAATACTTTTTAAAAAATCTAAAAAAAAAAATAATAATAATAAATAACTCTTGTCAAAGTTCTAGTTTGTCTTATATTTTCAGTATGTGAATACACAAGGGTGAGGGTGCAAGGTTATGAACAATTTTATACATTAAACAACAATTGTTAAACATAAAATTGTCAAAGGTAAAAAAAAAAAAAAGTACATTTTTGATTATTTGTGTTAGGTTTCTTGTCAAATACTTTTAAAGCATGTTTATAAAGGTCTTATAAAGTATATAAATGTCTAAAGGCCCATTCATATATGACAGCTATAAAGATAATGATAAAGATATAGTTCTAAAAATTGTTCAGTCCACACCACAGCTAAAATGCTAAAGGCACAGAGAAACGATATTGTTAGAATCACTTTCAGAACGATTTTTTTTTTTTTCAGCTGACGAATGATACAAACATTGACACCCAATCAAAATCCATCCTGCGATAACGAGCATGAGAATTTCAAGCGGCAGATGATCGTGCGCATAGAATAAAAAGACGATATCATCCACTGGTGTGGTTATCGTTCTTGGAGTGAGCGGGTCTTAAGAGTAGATTTTCCTGATTGTAACCATGAAGTAATACAAAAAAAGATCTAAGGATGCAAAAAGGCTCTTGCAGCTTCTATTGAAAGTTGACTCTATAAATTTAAAATTTTTAAGTTGAGGTGTCACTGCACAAACTATTTTTCGAATGTGCTTTTCAAATGCTAAATGGGAGTCTAAAATAGCAATATATTTAAAATCCACAAGCGTTCAGTGCAGTGATCCAGTATCTAGGCTTTTTTATTAATAGTCGCAGGCCAGCATTGACAACAAGTTCCTGTGCTCCTGAATGTTTCTGTGTGTGCGCTCTGTGATCTCTGACCTCTCTCTCTCTCTCTCTCTCTCTGTGTGTATCTGTGTGCATCAATTAAAGCAGCACATTAATATAGAATGGTGATTAAACTGTCTTGTGCATAAAATGGTTTTAATGTATACCTTCCAGCCAATCAGAATCCAGTATTGAGACAGACCATGATATAAGGGAAAATGTCAATCCATTTTTCTGCTCACTATATTTCTGTTACTGTTAAATTAACCACGACATCTGCAGCTCTTGTAGCACTTCCCGTTGTTAGCGGGGGAGAGAAGCAACACACACAGGGCGGAAACGGCTTGAATAAAGTGTTTGGCTCTAAATTTACTCGCCCTCAGGCCATCCTAGATGTAGTTGAGTTTGTTTCTTCAACAGATTTGGAGAAATGTAGCATTACATCACTTGCTCACCAAAGGATCATCTGCAGTGAATGGGTGCCGTCGGAATGAGAGTCCTAAAAAGCAAGTGATGCAATGCTAAATTTCTCCAAATCTGTTCAGATGAAGAAACCAACTCATCTACTTAAATTTTTGGGTGAACTACTCCTTTAAATCTAACCTCTACATATTGTTGTGTTGTTAAGAAATTCGTTCTTTTTTAAGGATGTGTCCGGTATGCCCACCATTTGCCGTCCAATCCAAGAAGGAGGTCTGGGTTTCGACTATCGCCTGGCCATGGCCATTCCAGACAAATGGATTCAAGTGAGTGTTCTTCTAATATGAGGTGATCAATAACATAAAAGAGAATTTACTATTTGCTTATGTTCAACATACATGCAACTACTGTACAGTCCTACTGTACTGACAACCTACTACACTTTACTCACATTCCAATATATTCCCTCCGGATGGTGCCAGTTTGTTTGAGCCATATCATGCTAAGTGTCTCATTCATCACACACTTGTCCTGCTTGTAATTCCGAAGCGAAACGTGTTTCTATCTTTTTCTCGGGGGAATTAGATTTGAATATACAGTATCCAGAACCTGCTCCAAATCTAGACTGACAACCGGCGGATCAGATAAATAGGGCGTATTTCAATTTTTCCAGCCAGATATATATTAATAGTGTCATGCTCTTGGAAACTAGGATGCGTTCAATACTCTCTGTAATGTTTTTTTCTGTCTTTTTTGTGAGTGTGCATAATTAAAAGTATAATTATGGGCAATTCTTCAATCATTTTTCTTAATTAGGGTTTCTTCTGTGAGTTGATCTAAAGCATTCCTTTGTTCTGTGCTGTTTCTGTGGGTATGCATATTAATGAAGGTCTTCTCATTATGGATAAATATATATATGGAGATTTTGGGATTCTTTTCTTTCCTTGGCAGCAGCACAAGGCAAAGCACATCGATCTGACTGATCAGAGAGCCACAGTTGCAAACTATCAGTTTGAAATCTTTATTTTAGTGGTTTCTTTTGTCAGTTAACTACTTTGACCTCGCGGTGGGTTTTAGTCAGTTGTAATAATTAGAGGTTTTCTGCCAGTTTTTCAGAAATTCATTGACAATTCTGTGTCATCTGAAGTAATTAGAAACAAATTTGGTTCATTCCACTTTTCTCTGGAAACCTCAAGTGGTCACAGTGGTCTTGAAGACGCATATATGCATATGTCGTATTTTTGGTGTTTTACTTTGAAACCATTTCACTTTCATTCATAATTCATAATTGTTTGAAATGATAACTACAGAATATGAATTGCTTCGTCCTTTAAATGATTCAAATATTTATTTACATCTTACAATCTTAATATCTTGGTCTTGTAGCAGTAGAAATGTACAATTTACAAGTGAAATTTCCACAAGGACTTAAATAGCTTTACTTTAAATAATAGTGACAATTAGATGATTAAATATTTTGAGTAGTTACACTGTCATTAAATGAGTCGATAAGATTTAAAAAAGAAAAAAAAAGAAAATAAATTGACAGTCTCTCATGCTTGCTAAGCTGAATTTATTTGATAAAAATACAGTAAAAACAGTAATATTGTGAAATATTATTACAGTTTAAAATAACAGTTTACTATTTTAATAGATTTTAAAATGGAATTTATTCCTGTGATTTTAAAGCTGAATTTTCAGCATAAATACTCCATTATTTAGTGCCACATGCTGATTTGCTGCTCAAGAAAAATTCCTTATTTTGTATAATATTTTATAATATATTTACTGTATAATATTTTTTGTAAAAACCATGATATATTTTTTCCAAGATTCTTTGATGAATAGAAAGTTAAAAAGAACAGCATTTGTTTTAAATATAACCTTTTTGTAATATTGTAAATGTATTTCCTGTCACTTTTGATTAATTTAATGTGTCCTTGCTGAATACTAAAAGTATTAATTTAATTTAAAAAATGTAAAAAAAAAAATCTTCCTGACACCAACATTTTGAATAACTGTATATTTTTGTAAAACAGTGACATAGTTACTGTATATGAAATCAAAACAGTGTTATGCATCTTTCATAAAATGTGTAGTTTTTTATTAGATACATCTAAGATCACATTGAGTTATGAATTACAATTTACTCTGGGAAAAAAAAAAAAAAAAGATTTAATTTATTGACATTAGGACATTATTCACGTTGTTGTCCACTGCTCCATGTAAGATCATAAAGTTATATAACGATTGTTTTAATTTAAATTGAAGAACATCCAGTTCTTATAAGGTTATTTTCTCTTGTATTTGGTAACTTTCCTCTCTGCATTCATGTCTACCTTGACAGTCTTATACTGTAAAAGCAAAAAAAAAGAAGTGTGTGTGCCCTGTACACTGCAGGGGTGACTGTTGGTGCTGAGCGCACAGCCTCCATGGAGAATCGCCTTGCATTGCTAAACAAGGCTACCCAGAATACAGGGCTTTTTACCAGACCAGCAGCATCGGCCGCGTGCTTCTCTTCGCCCCGGATGACCCTCTGCGGCTCCGCTCCAGCAGACTGATTCAGTGCTGCACTCTCCGCACACAAAGGTGTCCACTTCACTGACTCTGGATCAGTGTTTAGAATGGCATAAAGGCTGCTGCTTGCTGGTTTTTTAACATTTGCTTTTTTCATACAACGTTGCCCAGCATGCAGTATTTATTTGGGGCTTTTCATCCGACACCGCTATCGATTTCATTCTGCGTTAGGGTACCGATGAGACTGCATTTTGAGGACTCTCGGATGACTTGGAGTTTGTGTGAAGAAAAGAAAGGAGCGCACAGAGATGTGCGTAGAAGAGCGTGTGACTCATTTCTATGTATATGTGCCAATATATTTTTGACAGGGAAGTTTGAGATGGTCCCCTGCACCGAGGTCTGTCAAAAAACAACAAATACTCTAGATTCTGAATCTCACAAAGACAGAAACAACTTGTTTCATACTGTATCTCAATTTAAAATAATAATAATAAATATTGTAAGAATTTATATTAATAGATAATGTTAATAATTATTATGAATAACAATAATGATAAACAATAATAAACATAATAATAATAATGTTGTTGATGATGATGATAATAAATTATTATTATTATTATTGCTAATGCTATTAATAATAATACAACAATAATAATAATAATAATAATAATAATAATAATAACTATTATTAGTATGATTGCTAATGCTATTAATAATAATAATAATAATAATAATTAATAAAAATAATAAAAATAATGATGAATAACAATAATAATAATGATGATGATGATGATGATGATGATAATAAATTATTATTATTATTGCTAATGCTATTAATAATAATACAACAACAACAACAACAACAATAATAATAATAATAGTAATAGTAATAATAATAATAACTATTATTAGTATTATTGCTAATGCTATTAATAATAATAATAATTATAACTATTATTAGTAGTAGTAGTAGTAGTAGTAGTATCGTGGTGGTTGTTGGTTGTTGTTCATTTAATGGGAAATTTGGTAACAATTTAGAATAGGGAACACTTATTCACTATTAACTACGACTTTTCCCTCAATAAATTTCCCTAATTTGCCGCTTATTAATAGTTAGTAAGATAGTTGTTAAGTTTAGGTATTGGGTAGGATTAGGGATGTAGAACAAGGTCATGTAGAATAAGGCATTAATATGTGCTTAATTAGTACTAATAAATGGCTATAATTCTAGTAATATGCATGCTAATAAGCAACTAGTTAAGAGACCCTAAAATAAAGTGTTACCAGAAATGTATATACTTATGTGTATGAGATTTATGTACTTTATTTTCATGTATAGTCCAACAATGCAAGTCTTTATGGTTGTAAAAATACACTTTTTAAAGCATATTATAATTTTGTTCGTTTGTTTGTTTGTAAAATATGTATATATATATATATTAACACACACACATAGTTAGTTGTGTATTTAATTGTAATAAAAAATAATGCAACAGTGAAAGTCTTAATGGTCGTAAAAATACACTTCTGTTTTTTAAGCATAGTATATATTCGTTAGGAGTGAAATATGACCTGGACTTCTTCTTGCCAGGTTTTGTGAGATCCCCTTAAAAGAGTACAAGCTGATAGTTGTTATTCCAGTGGGGCGGCACTGCCTGCAGAAACACGCATCCCAGCCCTGCTTTTAACGTCACCCAACCTGTCTGATTAATCTGACCTCTGAGCCCACACTGGCAACTACATCCGAGAGCCTCTGAGAAATTAAGATGTCCTAATAAGAGAAGCAGATAAGGCTTGCAGCACAAGTTTGCCTGATTGTATCTGATTACCACTCCAAAACGCTGTCGCTTCCAATGGATAGCATAACAAAAGCCCTCTAATTTAGCCAGTGCCCTTCTGTCCGAGTCCAACAAATTGAAATGTAATGGAAACAATTAGAGCTAGTGAAGAATGCCTCACATGCTGCCGAGAACAGCAAGAGACCGAACTTCGGCCCTGTTTCCCAGCTAAACATACAAATTAACTTACGACTGGTCTAAAGTCACCTCTGTCTGCGGAGCTCTCCATTTCAAGCTGTTTGCTCTGATATAATAGTCCATTAAAGAGAGAGTTCACCTAAAAATTAAAATTCTACATTATTCATCAATATTTACTCACCCTCAGGTCATTCCATGAAACACACACAAAAAAAGCCGAAATCAAGGTTGCGGTGAGGAACTTGGAAATGAATGGAGCTGATTCTTGGAGGATTTCTAAGCAAAAATGTCAAGCTTCTAAATGTAAAAAAAAAGACTTGCATTAACTGTACTGTATTATTTGAGCTGTAAAGTGCTTTAAACCATCATTTGTGCAGTTTTTGGGTTTAATACATTGTTGTCATGGAAACAGTTGCAAAATTGTGTATAACTTAGTGCTGGGCGGTATACCGGTGTTTATTTTTCTAATGATATGGACATTATCTTTATTAACAAACCGCATATTTGAAGTCTAAACAACTACATTCTGGCCTTAAAAACCTGTTAAAATTATATTATATAAATAATATAAAATGATATAAAATTTGGGCATCTGCCGTGACATTCGCTGTGAGAAATGCTGCAAGCGGAGTGATACAACCAGTGAAACGATTAGAGTGCTGTTATCACTGGAATATCACACTCCTGAAGAAGGCTCTCAGCCAATCAGATTCAAGTACCAGTAAGAACTGTTGCATTTTTTTTTTTTTTTTCCACAGAAGATTAAGTCAAACAAGTTTGGAATGACATGAGGGTGAATAAATAATGTCATCATGTTTATTTTTGGGTGAACTATCCCTTTAATGGCATTCTTTGTAGATGTCAGAAGTCATTGCGATGCCTTTATGCAGATGCAACCCAGATTTGCATCCCTCACAATTGCCATGACTCATATGTTCACACCAGTCACTGGGTTTTTATGTTGCTCTGCAATTGTGCATTTCATCAAATCATTTCTTTGGTGCTCTGTGTCAATAAGATAGGGTCACGAGAGAGTTCTCACTCAAAGGAGAGACTGATAGAATCTACAATCAGACAGAAATTAAACTGTCAGATGATAATTGAGGGGAAGCTGTGTGGTATGTAATGCCAGGAGATAAACAGAGAAGAAGCGTTTCCCATCTGGCCCTCTGCACCCCACAGTCATTAGGGGTTGCAGTTCCCAGCATGCTGCATTTTGGGACTCGTCCTCTCTCATTTGGTTAATGGTGCTCCATTGACTTAAGAGTCTGACTTAAGAGACTGTCTATTAATTGCATTCAAAGTATTGAAATATCAAAAAAATAACATAATGCCTCCTGACTCAGATGATTCATTAAAGCTTAAAAAACTGCCTTTGTGTCCTCATTTGGTAATGTAATCACATATTCACTATTGGAGGGACAATATGTAACATTGTTACATGAATCAACTTTTGAAAAACCCATATTGGTTGATTACAAATTTTTATTTTGGGGTTATGTAAAGCCTTAAATGTGAATGATAATCACAATTTGCCCCTTATACCTCAAAACACGTTAACACTTTATTTCGATAGTCCACTTTAGACATTCTACTAACAGTAAGTAACTTTGCAACTACACGTCAACTAGCAGTCATTAGAGTATTAGTAGACTGTCTGCTTAATATCTTCTAACACTTTATTTTGATGGGTCCACAACATACAACATACTGACTATGAGAAACTTAGCAAGTATATGTCAACTTATTCTACTAACCCTAAACCTACCCTACTGAGAGTTAGTAGACATGTAGTTGCAAATGAATGAGAATTAGTTGACATGTAGTTGGCATGTAGTTACAAAGATACTTCTAGTTAGTAGAATGTCTAAAGTGGACTATCGAAATAAAGTGTAACCCAAAACACACTTAGATTTGTCTTAAAATACAACTGTCATGGCACTAAAAAATGTAGGATGTGATAAATGGCCAAAGATTTCAGTCTGTATATTAAAAAGCATCACAGGAATTTCACATCCTGAAAGATTCAAACGAGTTTATTTCTGACGCTGGTAGTAAAAGTACAGAAAATCTAATAGTTGTGTGAAAGGGAGTTGTGGGTGTAATTATACAGGAATAAGTCTCACTACATTCACATTTTATATGTGTGACCCAATATAGTGGGATGAAGTGAACAGACAGACACACTTTTGTTTTAATCTTATTCGCAAGTTTGAAGTGCACTTCAATCATAATCTCTGAATAAAACAGAACAATATATGCATGTAGAGTATTTATGATAGCAGCTTTGAAGCAGATAATAAAGACTTAGCCTAAACTTAGCTTAAAGAATTCAAGAATT
Source organism: Onychostoma macrolepis (assembly GCF_012432095.1). Classification (NCBI taxonomy): domain Eukaryota; kingdom Metazoa; phylum Chordata; class Actinopteri; order Cypriniformes; family Cyprinidae; genus Onychostoma; species Onychostoma macrolepis. Next base: position 9,437,986 of record NC_081169.1, read on the forward strand.
CAAAGATTGTGAGAAACATTCATAAAAAATATATAAAATGGAGAAAGTAGCAAAGTTTACCATTGGAACATGGTAATGTCTTAATAAAAGTTGAATAATAATAATAATAATTCTATACTACTATAGAAATATAATATTTTTACACTTTTGGTCATTTAAAATTTAAGTTTATTTATTTAAACTTAAACTTTAACTGACTGAAAGAGGAAAGATTCACTTATTATTATTATTATTATTATTATTATTAATAATAATAATAATAATAATATTATTATTATTATTTAATTTATTTTATTTTATTTTATTTTATTTTATTTTATTTATTTTATTTTATTTATTAATATTATTATTAAATACAACTTTTTCCTCTTTCAGTCAATTAATGTTAAAGGTCAGTAAGAAATAGAGATCATAAATCATGAAATATATCATGTAAAAAAGGGGACAGTAGATTAGAATATTATAAACTAAAGGTTAAAATGAGAGAAAAAATAAAATAAAATAATAATAATAATAATAATAATAATAATGTTGTGTTTCCTGTTATCATCACATGCTTATGTTCAGAGATGGGAATACAGCAAACAATATATTGACTTCTAAACCTATTTTCTGTCTATTCAGTGCTTTACTAGTCTGCCATCATGTAACAGCTTTATTAGCAATTACCTTCATTTTCCCAGATGGTATTGACATTTAATATACATGCAATAAATGAACACCACAAAATGAGAACATTGTGGTGTTTGTGGAATTAAAGTATATGCAAATTTGTAAACAAACATACAAACAAAACATAAATAATGTGATTAATCCTAATGAATCATTTTGATCTGTTGTCAGCCTTACTATGTTTAAGTAAAATTCTTATATTGTTGTTTGTTTGTCTTATTGTGCGGTTCTGTTTGGCCATTTTTCTTGTTCTGTAACCTGTAATCGATACAAACACAGTTATACACCAGCCTGCAACAGGTTTGTTTAAATATAAGTTATTTTGAAGGTGTCACATCGTGTGATTCAAAGGTTTCCCTAACAGACATTTCCCCTCAGAACAAACCCAGAGCAATAAATGAAGAGATGGCTGAAGATGAATAGCGATGGCTTTCAGTTCTCATTTCAGCAGACTCTTCATTGCAGCGGTAGTGACGCTTACAACACCCCAGCCTTTTTTTTTGTCTCTCCATTGATTGTTTGGCTGTGGGCTAATATAAAGGTTTTCCTGCATGTCAGTCACCTGTCAGGCGCAATCTCACACAGCACATGGCTGCCTGTCACTCTCATGGGCTTCCCTCGCTGCTGTCAGTCAGTCTGCTGCACAGGGGGCCCGAGGGTTGTGTGTGTGTGTGTGTGTGGTGAAGACACAATGAGAACAGATCGCCATGAGTGATGTAAGGAATACAAAAAAGTCTTTCCTCCCTCCTTGTTTGCCGCTGGAAAGTTGCTGATGTGTAGAACTTGAGATGTTTTTGTCAGTAAAACTACAGACAACAGTGTGTTTTTTTTTTTACTGTAAAGGAGTTTTCTCTGTCAGGCGCTGCTTTTTATCTTGAAATTGTATTGTTTGGCATTGTTTCTCTTGTGAAAAAAAGAAGTGCACTTCAACATATTTGTTAAAAAATAATAACACAATACTGACAAATGATGAAAAAGTGAAGTCTCTTCTACTCATCAAGGCTGTATTTATTTGATCAAAAATACAGAAAAAAAGTTTTCTACTTTAATATACTTTAAAATGTAATTTATTATTTTAATGCAAAGCTGAATTTTCAGCGTCATTGCTCCAGTCTTCAGTGTCACATGATCCTTCAGAAATCATTGTGATATGCTCATTTATTATCAATGTTTGCAAACAGTTGTGCTGCTTAATATTGTTTTGGAATCTGTGATACTTTTTTTTTTTTTTTTTTTTTTTCTTTTTTTTAGGATTCTTTGATGAATAAAAGGTTAAAAAGAACAGGATTTATTCAAAATAGAAATATTTTCTAACAATATACACTTATGTTCAGTAGTTTGGGGTAAGTACAATTTTCGCTTTATTTATTAAAGGTAATTAATACTTTTATTAAAGGTAATAAATACTTTTATTCTGCAAGGATGTTAAATTGATAAAAGTGGTAATAAAGATTTCAGTTTTTCCTGTATTTTTGATCAAATTAATGTAGCTTTGATGAGCATAAAATACTTTTAAAAATAATCATTCAAACTTTTTTTTTTTTTTTTAATTAAAAGCCTTACTGATAACAAACATTTGAACAAGTGTACATTATTTAAGTGTCAACTGAACGTAATGTTTAAGTGTTGACACTATTGGAAAAAAAAAAAAAGTATTAGAATTCGAATTTATATTAAATACAAGTAGCTGAAAGCTGTGCTTTATTGACCCATCCAAGATATAGATGAGTTTGTTTCTTCAGATGTGGAGAAATTTGGTATCACATCACTTGCTCACCAGTGGATCCTCTGCAGTGAATGGGTGCCGTCAGAATGAGAGTCCAAACAGCTGATAAAAACAACACAATAATCCACACAACTCCAGTCCATCAATTAATGTCTTGTGAAGTAAAAAAAAACTGCATGTTTGTATGAAACAAATCCATCATTAAAGCATTTTAACTTTAAATCATTACTTCTGACCAAAAATATCAGTCTATAATCCATAATAATGTTTCCTCCAGTGAGAAAGTCCACCGCCTGTTGTCTTCTTACATCAAAATCCACTGACATACAGTATTTGTTTAGAACATTTTGCCTTGCAAATGATGCTTGGTTTGTGCATATTTCTTTCCTGATTCAAACGAGACCCTTTTTCACTGGAGAAAGCAACAAATTAAATAAAAAATAAATAAAAAATATGTTTTTAACAAATGTATAGCCGTTTTTGACTTCACAAGACATTAACTGATGGACTGGAGTGGTGAGGACTACTTGAGTGTTTGGACTCTCATTCTGACGGCACCCATTCACTGCAGAGTATCCCCTGGTGAGCAAGTGATGCAATGCTACATTTCTCCAAATCCGTCCTGATGAAAAAACAAACTCATCTACATTTTGAATAGCCTGAGGGTGAGTAAATGTTCAGCAAAGTTTCGTTATTGGGTGAATTATTCCTTTTGTATTCATTATATCACCAAGTACAGTTTATTAAAAATATTCTTTTAAGATATGAAGTACACTACAAATGCACATTCATTACAATTAAGTACACTTCTTTTTTTTCTTATAAGGGTAGACATTTTTTTTTTTTGCGCTCCAGAAGGTAGATGTTTGAATCACGTCCTGTTTTTGGGAATAAACTGAGCTGCATTCATGACAGGTTTTCAGATTTGTGTTGGACACATAGTCCCGAGTTTTTCTGTCTTCCCACAAGCTGAACATCTCTGTTCTGTTGCAGTGAAATCTTCTCACTGAAAGAGGCTGAGATGTGCGTACCATCACAGGGCTAAGGGTGAAAAGTAGCGTTGGAAGACGTTTGAGTGAGAGTTGGATGATGAATTGTGGTGAGAAAAGTCTCAGGTTTAGGAGCAGAGGATGTTGACTCTTAACTAAGGACGGTTGACACGGATGTCAGAATAATGACTTCCTCACATCGATTTAAACATTAGCATACAGCTTTCCTGTTACCTCGCCATGTGATGGTATGTGTGCAGCAGCAGCGGCGGAGTGTTGATTAAATGTTATTATTATCACATGCTGATATGTTTATTGAGATGGACCGTCATTATTTTATTCACACTCATGACATTCCATACATAAAGTTGATACGATTCTTCTGGGTAGGGTTGCACCAACTGTTTGTAAGGTCATACTAGGTAGTTAATAAGTCCTAGTTAGTTTTGTAACCAATGCTACACCTAATTTGGCTGTACCATTTGTTCTTAAAGCAAGATTTTATAGTCATGTAATATGACATTTACATGCATTGGTCCAATTAGCAGCCTTCAAAATTTTATACATAATATACATACAATTTATTTGGTAATAAATTAAACTTCCATTGAAATATATGTAAATGGAAAAACAATTGTTGCTTTTAATGCATATAATAATATAATACTCGTAAATGTATAATATTTACATTTTCACACATGTATTTATAAATGTTATAATTAATGAATACTTTAAGAATTAGTATATTGAAATATGTAGGGGGGGGGGAATATATATATATATAGACTTTTTTGCAAATGTATTTATCACTTATTTTAATTGGTTAGAATGTTATTAAATGTATATATTGGATTATGCAAGTAATATTCAAGAAATACATTTAGGAAAATGTAATATTTACATATTTTGCAAAGTTATTATTTGTTTGAATGATTAATGCTCTATAAAAAAATTGGTATTGGTACTTATTTTAATTATTTAGAATATTATTAAATGTATATATTGGAATATGTAAATAATATTCAAGAAATGCATGTTAGGAAAATGTGTAATTTATGTTTTGAAAATGGATTATGTCAGTTAATACTTTATTAAGAATTAGTATATTGAACAGTATAAATAATATTCAGGAAATGTATTCATTAAAATTATTCATATTTAATAATGTATTAATAATTAGGGTATTTGAAATACACATTTAGGAATTGTGTTCAAGGAAATACTATAATATTTAATTAATTTATTTATTTTGCTAACTTAGTATAATATTCAGGAGCTGTTTTTAAATTAAACATCAGTTTTGTCCTGAGGAACCGCTAACAACTCACATAATGTTAAGTTTAATGGTTAAGCATTCAAATATTTAGTAGGACATCATTTTAATATAATTGAACTTTAAAAATGACATTTGAGAGCTATGAGCTGAGGAAACGATTTTCAATGACTTGAATTTCAGTTCTATCCTCTGTCTCAGACTAGCGTTTTGTTTGTGCTACACCGCTACGCATTAGAAAAAAGTAGTAACTGGAAAAGCTAGTGTTTTGAAAACAACTGCGCTGCTGTCAGGCAACTAAAAGTTGAGTTAAATGAGCAGCGTTGCTACTTTTAGTTACTTAGGGACATTTTCTCTGAAATGGGAAGGTATTGGCAAGGAAGTGGCAGTGCATTCGCAAAAACTGAGATGGGAAAAATCAATAGTACTAAAATAAAACAAACGAGCTAACATTACTGCCCTAATCTCTTTCATAATCTCACTGTAGAGAGTGCATTACTGCAGTATGATGGACTCATATACTGTAGAAATGACGCCCGAGCTTGTAGAAAGAAAATTAAATCTGGCTTTCGGCTAGACAGACAAACCAGGCAGACACCAGTGGATGTTTATGTCAAAATAGTGAACAAATGACGAGAGAATAAGAATAAACAAGAAAGAATGAAAGACTTGTTCATAAAGTACTGAGACAATTGTTTCTGCGCGTTCACTCGTTTCCCATTTATTTATTTAGTCCTTCTCTTCCATTCTCAGATCCTTAAGGAGTTCAAGGACGAAGACTGGAACATGGGAAACATCGTGTTCACGATGACCAACAGGCGACATGGCGAGAAATGCATTGCTTACGCCGAAAGCCACGACCAGGTACTGCCGCCCGGAAACCTCCATTCCTCCGGTGTAGAGTAAAGGAAAAGTAATCAATGTGTCATTGGGAATGGAAATTGGTGTCACAACAGGTTGTAGTCCTCTAGGGACGAGGGTGAAATGAGAAATTAACACATCCATCCTCTTTGTACACATTGTAACACCATGGCTAGAGCCGATTGTTGTTGTTTTTTCCTGTCTTCTTTTCTTCTCTTTGTTTTTTCCTCTGTGTAGTGTTTCCAAGGTCTGGGGATAATGATTTGTGCTACTCAATATGAGACACTTGAGTGAGTCTGAGTTGAAACGTGTTAAAACTAGTAAAACTTTACTTCATCAATAGACCAACTGTTTATCATTGCAATAAAGTTTCCATCAGAATGGCAGATCCTATGGGAAACTGCGTAGGATGTGTTACAATATTAATGGACGTCAGGACCTTGGTTTAGTGGTTGCAACATACTAAGCTGTGGTGTTTATATAGGAGGTTTTTTTTTTTTTTTTTTTTTTAAGTATATATTCAGGAAATATGTCTTTGTTTGTTTGTTTATTTATTTATTTTTCTTTTTATTTATTTATTTATTGCAAATTGAACTTTTTTTTTTATTTTTTTATTCAAATACTGTCTGCAACATTTACCTATTTACTTTGTCTAACTTTATTACTTCATTTCTGTCCTGTTTATCATACTATCAATCCATAAAAGTGTGACAAAAAGGTCAAATTATTATTGGATGCTGTTTGTTAAGTCAAACATCACTATTATGGTCCTTGCACACGAGATGCAAAATGTGTTTTTTTTAAGGGGGGGGAGTTTCGTATTCGTCATCCTTTCCAATCAGAATGCTTGGTACGGATGCAAAAAAAGCAGAAAATCAAACCTGGTCCGATTTTTATTTATTATTATTTATTTTTTTTACGACAGATGAAAGTTTCGGAGGCAGTGTGTAAACGTGATTGACGCAACGTGAGGTTTTCATGCAAAAATTTCTGACTCAGTGTGCAAAGACCTTTACTATTGCTCATACTTTGGATTATGGGTTTTTCGAAGCCAATCAATTTACTCTACAATCACACCTTCAGATGTAACATGCAGTTTTGCATCATTAAAATTAGGCCAGTATTCAGTCTTGTTTTTTAGTGTCCCGTGATGTCTTTGTGTAGAACCGGACAAATGGTAGTTGTTCCCCCGTTTTTCCCCATTAACAAGTGCAACCAATCAAAAGCTATTCATCAACCAGCAAACATTTCACCTAATGTGAATCATGTGCTCATGTTGTTGATCTGCCGTTCTGTCAGGCCCTGGTGGGAGACAAAACTCTGGCCTTCTGGCTGATGGACAAGGATATGTACACCAACATGAGCGATTTGATTCCCATGAACTCCGTTATTGATCGGGGCATCCAGCTCCACAAGATGATACGACTGCTTACCCACAGCCTGGGGGGAGAGGGCTACCTAAACTTCATGGGTGAGTCTTTGCATTCATTTTTTAAAAAACTGGTCCACATTTGGACATTGGTGGATTATCTTTGCACAATGTATCAAAAAAAAAAAAAAAAAAAAACTTAGTCATAACAAAAGAACCAAAGATGCTTTGATAACATTAGTCAAGGTTCCTTGCATAAAAAAAAAATACTTTGACCTTTTGTCTTTATTGTTGTTTGTCTTTTGTTTTGTTTTAGTTTTTTGTTTTTGTTCTGTTTTGTTTGTTTTTGCTTTGCTTTGTTTTTGTTGTTTGTTTTGTTTTATTTTATTTTAGTTAGTTTTTTTTGTTTCGTTTTGTTGCTTGAATTCAGTGTGCCTAGTTACATATCATGTTTTTGTTGTTGTTGTTGTTATAAGTATTAGATATGTTAGATTAACTGTTGTCTACCATAAAAGTATCATTAAACTAGTTATGAACAGAGAAAATATCTGTATTCCCCCTTAAAATGATCATTTTGACCTGTCCCACATCAGAGGTATTGACCTTCTTGATTTTACTCAGTAATTAAAATATTACAATATCATTTGATATAATAATAACTCAAATAGTTATTATTTTTAATAGTCATGAATAACTATAAACTATTTTTTCCCAACCTTGCTAGCCCTAGTTTTGTCCAAATATACAAACCTGTTACTGCCATTTTTGCAGCTTGTTTTTATTATTATTATTTACTTTTTTTGCTGATTGCTTTTGCTTTTTGATTTTATTTCATGTTTTTGTTTTGTTTTACTTCTTGATTTTGTTTTGCTTTGCTTTGTTTTTTTTTGTTGTTACTTTTTCGTTTTGTTTTATGTGTGTTTTTGCTTTGCTTTGTTTTAAATTTGTTGTATTTTTTGTTTTATTTTGTTTTTTGTGTGTTGTTTTTTTGTCACACATGCCTTCAATTCTGAAACCTACATCATGTTTACATAGTACATTGTAATATATACACATTACATTGTGCATTGATGTTGCTTAGGCTGAATGGGCTATCGGGAAATGTTAACCAGCTGGATTAGCCTTTTTTAGGAATTGTTTTAGCAAGCTCACATTCAGATCTTGCTCCATTCTGGTATTTAATTCCGCCTTCTCACAATCCAATCACTATTGTCTATCATTAATAGCTCCATTTTGGCTTGACACATCATCAGTTGATTCTTACAGCTATTTGTAATATTTATGAAGTGTAAAGTGTGAAGTGCAACTGTAAGTGGTTGACCGTCAGCTTGGTCAATAATCAGCCCAAACAGTGTACTAGCCCCACCTGCTGACCAGGTTTTGACACTGTACTGCCACATTACATAAATTAACTCACAGGTTCTGTTTAAAAAAGACAGTCTTTTCCCCAGCCAAGGCTATATTCATATCACACACACGACCTAAACCCCACAGATTAGCTTGTGTTTGTGAGCATATGGGCATACTCATCCATGATGCACACAGGAGTGCTGTTATTGTTTACTGCTGTTCTTCTTCTGCCAATACCACTAACAGTAATGACAGCTACAGATGTGGACTGCCTGATGTAGACACTTTCTACTCTTCACTTGTAGTATATCTGTAAAAAGCTTTTGTCTGCTGACTGAAATTACTCTCCTAATAGTGCTGTGCCCCCGCTGAATATATATATTTTTCAGTCGGTTAAGCCTCTGAAAGCCAAAGGCTAGAAGGAATGTAAAGAGACAGCAGGTAAGTTTGCTCGCAAGAAAACATACTTGGTTCAGCTCTCTAACAGATCTTCAGATGTGACATGCAGCTGTCATACTGAGAGATGTTTGTTTATTATATTTTTATGATGTTTATGTCAAAACAGATATCAAAAACATGACAAAATATGACTTTATTTCATTTATTTGTTTAATTATTGTATGTTTTGTCATCTCTTTACTAGTTTGTTATTTATTTTTTGCACTGTTTTATGCCAAAGAGATGTCAAATTAAAATTTTTAATTTAATTTAATTTAATTTAATTTAATTTAATTTAATTTAATTTAATTTAATTTAATTTAATTTAATTTAATTTAGTACAGGATGTAAAACAGTGACATGTAAAAGCGAATGCCCTCTATAGAGGACACAATGAATTGTGGGGACCCAGGATCATTAAAATTTATCTGGACTTGAAATATTCCTCCCAATTAAACTTTTATTGCAACAGGGATTAAGTACTATGCATTATCCAAATTTCTGACATGCTTATTCCTGAAATAAATGACATGAAACATCTTACAAAATAATTAATAAAAAGGTTCAAATTAATCATCAAATGGGGGTTTTAGTTTTCTGTTTCACTTATTGTCTGTTCATTTTTTTAAGTTAAATAAATAAATAAAGCCAAAGCGAGAAGATTAAAAAAAAAAAGTGGTAAATACAGGACGACGTGTCATGTCAGTGGATCAATGGCTGTGAAGTCATTTAGCCAGTGTAAAGCAAGAACAAATTGTTTGAGCAAGCAAATCAATTTGAGCCACCCTCAACTCGACGAAGCCCATCTATTTATTCTCTAGTGGCAGAAGATGCTTGCAAACTAAAACGCCACAAAGAGATGACGGCCATGTTTGCAATGCCAGAAAGAAGATGAGCGCTGTGAGGCAGAGACTCGACATTATAACACACTCGTGAGGCGGCAATGAAACGGCTCAGTGGTTCCATCATTAAATCAGCAGGTGGAGAGTGAGATGAATGTACGCTTGACTTTCAGAGATGGAGAAAAACTTCTGGATCACCTTCAGTAGCACAGAGCAGCGACTGAATGTATTTAGACTACTCTTTTGATTAGTCACAACTGCTGCAGAATTCAGCTAAATTAATAAGATAAAACGACCTGCCCAAATGTACTATTTGAAAAAAGCATTGAATGAACCCTTGTGAAAAAGAAGTGTGATTAATTGTATTTAATGTGCACTTGTAGTGCACTTCAGATCTTTTTTCAAATCTCTTTAAAAACCTGTACTTACAGATAATATACAATTAAAGTAGGAAAGGCCACTTAAACCTTTTAATATATTTAAAGTGTACTAAATTGCAACTTCTTCATTACAAATGTGCAATGAAAATGTTTAATACATGAAACAGGTTTCAATATAAATGACATTAGAGTATATTTTATTTTAACATAAATGCTTGTCATTACATTCAGCAGTACTCTTAAACCATAAAAAAACTGGACGACAAAAACCAGTCTTAAGTGTCATTTTTTTTAAATCGATTTATACATCATCTGAAAGCTGAATAAATAAGCTTTCCATTGATGTATGGTGTGTTATGATCTGACAATATTTGGCTGAGAGACAACTATTGGAAAATCTGGAATCTGAGGGTGCAAAAAAATCAAAATATTGAGAAAATCGCCTTTAAAGTTGTCCAAATGAAATTCTTAGAAATGCATATTACTAATAAAAAATTAAGTTTTGATACATTTACAGTAAGAAATTTACAAAATATCTTCATGGAACATGATCTTTATTTAATATCCTAATGATTTTTGGCATAAAAGAAAAATCTATAATTTTGACCCATACAATGTATTTTTGGCTATTGCTACAAATATACCCCAGCGACTTAAGACTGGTTTTGTGGTCCAGGGTCACAAAATGAAACTATGAGGTTGCATATAAAGAAGTTTCACTTAAGTGGGTCAAAAAGCACTAGAAAGTTCAGCTTAATATACTATAATGAAATTACTAGAAACTCTAGATGGCACAGGCTGATAGGTTCTAACTCTATCTGATATAATCACATGATTATTCACATAGCTGATTGGTTTCAGCAGCCAATGAGCTTGCTGCTTATCATTCAAATACTTGGCTAGTGTTTGCTGTAGCAGTTGCAGCGCACTTCAGAAGCCCTCCACCTCCCCCAGCTCCACCTGTATCGATCTGTTAAACGGTGATTTCATGTATGTTATACACAGGGGTTATTTCACATATGTTATATGTGCAGCAGCAGTATTTCCTATATGCTCACAGCAGCATGTTGTGGATGTATTGGCAGTAGCAAATCTCGGTACTTGCTCTGCTGCTGCAGCAGCAGATCTATTCCGCCAAAACCGAACACATTAACATTGCCATGTATGTTACCATGCTAAACTCTCTGAGAGTTGTCATGAACATTGTTTATTTATATGTTCAATTAAATGCATTCATGTCCTGCATTAAACAGTCTGTGTAAATGTGTCTAAATGACACTTCTGTGCCACCACTGCATTGCAAAGCATTTGATTGAAATTGATTAAATGTAAGAATTTGACACAAAAGATAATGCATAAATTTAATTAGGTTAGAAAAATGGCCTTATAAAGGTTAGTTTAAAAAAATTGGTAAAAAATCAATTTAAACTTGGAAAAGGTCAATTCTGTTACTGCTGCAAACTAACCATGGCTCAGAATATGAAGAATATCAAAAGCTTTGGGGTTCAGCAGCCCACAGTAGTCCTGCCAAGATACAGAGGATAATGCATAAATTAAAAAAAATAATTAGCCTTGTTACCAGCATATCCTGCCAAGATACCAGCACAATAACACACTCAGCAAAATATTGTTTAATTATCATTATCGACAAAATTCCAGAAAATATTGAGAGATCTTTTTTTTTTTTTTCTCCATTATCGCACACCCCTATTGACAATAGACAATTCACAGGAAATTTAACTTAAAGATTGCTAATGTGAACACACCTTAACACACAACCCAGAAAAATGAAAAAAATATAGATCTAGGTTTTCAGATAATTAATATATTACCTCTGTTTCTCCTTGACAGAGCTGAATAAAGAGAGGAGAATAAATAAAAGAGACAGGCAAAGAGTGTTCAAACCTGAAAAATTGAGTGTGAGATCGAGGAAATGAGCGTAATTGACTGGGAGCTTGCTGTAGTCATGAAGTCCAAAGTCATTTCCTAAACAAATGGCTGTTGGCCTGTTTTGATATTTGTCATGATAAAGGCCCAAGCAACTGCATTTTCATTATAGGTTTATTTAACGTAAAGAGTGGACTTGCTTTCAGCTCTAAATGTGTGTTGTGTTTGTGTAAGATGAAGGGGAGGATAAACTAAACTGATTGGTCTCTAAAAACGGGGTTGTATGTGATTTAACTATAGGTCATCGGGATTAATCCAAAATCACATTTTAAAAGGATCATCTCATCTAGCTCAGTGTTTGCGTATGCTAATGGCTGCCCGTGTTTTCCAGACAACCTTGTTTCAAGGGCAGCTCTCGACTATGGCTAGTGCTTTACATTGAAAGACCTGAAAGACTGTTTTCATTTGAAAAGGAAGAAGTTGTCTCCACTTCATAAGAAGTTGTCTGCTTCACTAAAATATGCTAAAGTTATGAGACTCTATTCTGTGCTTAAATCCAAACACAACTAAACCTGAATACGAAGTTTTTAGTAATTAGTCATGATGAAATTTTGGCAACTGAAAATGCATAAAGTAATTTTGGATGACCAAAATCATTGACCAAATTGGTGACGCATAATTAGCGCTTCTCCAGTGGTGCATTTTGACTTTGTCATTGTCTGTTTCATACACACAGTGTGGATAAGCTTCAAGTAAACATCGCTGCTAAAAAAAAACAATAGAAGCCCAATAGAAACCATCACAGAAATTCTAATGGTTTCCATTTAAAATACCATTATAAACCATTAGCTTTTTCCAGTAAAACCATTACAAAATTCCTTTTTGTAGTGTGTTTTGGGCATTTTTCCAATAGGATTTAACATCCCACCAATAGACAATAGACACATATCAGTAGACACAATTATAGTTTCCATTAAAACCAATACAATTCCCATTATAACCATTAAAACCATTACATTTTATATTGTGTTTTGGGCAGGGTTCTATTGTTTTTTTTCAGCAGGGATGTCAGCTAGGACTGGGTTTTCAATATTATTTTCTCAGTTTTAATTGATATTTATTTTGATGAAACAATATATTGGATTCCATTTACATTGAAAGTTAGATGGACATCACACCGGACGTTGGAAAACCAAGATGGATGTGTCCATTGTTGCCAATACCTGTCAATAAAAACACATGAAAAGCAGTATTTTGCACAGATGATGAGAAATATCATATCTACAGATACAGTTCAAAAGTTTACATACACCTTGCAGAATCTGTAAAATGTTAATTATTTTACCAAAATAATGGATCATACAAAATGCATGTTATTTTTTTTTTTTTTTTTTTTATTTTGTACTGACTCATATGAAACTATTACAGAAGGTTCAAACACTCACTGATGTTTCAGAAGGAAAAACGATGCATTAAGAGCCGGGGGGGTGAAAACGTTTGAACAGAATGGAGATGTGTACATTTTTCTTATTTTGCCTAAATATCACTTTTTTTTTTTTTTTGTTCTTTTCATTTAGTACATTTAGTACCCTTCAGAAGCTACAGAAGATAGTTACATGCTTCACAGAAGTCAAAATAAGTTAAATTTACCCCGACCTTCAAATTCAAAAGTTTTCACCCCCGGCTCTTAATGCATTTTTTTTCCTTCTGGAGCATCAGTGAGCATTTGAACCTTCAGTAATGGTTGCATATGAGTCCCTCAGTTGTCCTTAGTGTGAAAAATGGATCTCAAAATCATACAGTCATTGTTGGAAAGGGTTCAAATACACAAAAATGCTGAAAAAGCATTTTTTTAAAAAGCAGCAAGGCTCAATGCATGTAATCTAACCTCCATAGACTTATGTTCATAATTTGATTTGCTGTGGCTGAATTTAGTATAGTTATGTACTTCCCTGTCTGTTTCTATTAAATCAGCTCTGAATTGAGCGGCTGTATAACTTTGCACCATGGAGTGTTTTTTCAGCTCTATATCCAACTTTTAATCAAACGCTGACTTTGAAGCACTTCACCATGACGAAGCAAACACTAAGCTTTGACTACACCTTCTGCTTCACTTCTAACTGTATTACACACTCTTTTCCCTGGCATTGAATTTCTCTGTGTGTGTCAATTGGGAATCTCAGCTGCCAGCATGAGGCCTGCGCCACAATACAGCTCCCCGGCTCCCACGGCTTTGTGGCTTCAAGGTATCAGACGCTTTGAAGGGCCGCTGTTCACGTCTGACCACCTTTAAATGAGCTAATGGTGGTTTCATATTCCACCGTCTTGTCTATATGGCTCAAGATTTGTTTTTCTTACTGTAAGGCTGCAAAAGTCTATACTAGATAGCTAACAGGAAATGAGCAAGTCATGAGTGTTTTTTTTTTTTTTTTAAGTTCTGTAAAAAAAAAAAAAAAATTCCAAAAACATTAAGCAGCACAACTGTTTTCAGCATTGATATAAATAATAAGAAAATATGTAAGGCTGAAAATTACACTGCCATCACAGCAATAAATTAAGTTTTAAAATATTCAAATAAAAAGTTTTTTTTTTTTTTTGTTGTTGTTTTTTTTTTAATGATAATAATATTTAATATTAAAAATTAAACCTTGCCCCAAAGTTAATCTACATTGTGAGATTTTAAGTCCCGATTAACAATTTAATACATGCTCTTTTTTTGTTTGTTTTTTTATTCTCTGACATGGAAAAGAATCTCGGAACAAAGTAAGAAAATAAATTTAAAAATACTTAATTTTAAAATTTATATATAGAACTTTTCGATTAGATTAGTCAAGTCAAGTCACCTTTATTTATATAGCGCTTTTAACAATACAGATTGTGTCAAAGCAACTTTCCAATATCAAAATAGGAAAATAGTGTCAATAATGTAAAATGACAAGATTAAACTTTTAAGGAAGGAACCAAAACTCCATTGGTGACAGAATGGAGAAAAAACCTTGGGAGAAACCAGGCTCAGTCGGGGGGCCAGTTCTCCTCTGGCCAGACGAAACAGCAGTTTGTTCCAACTGCAGCAAAGTCAGATTGTGCAGAGGACTCATTTGCTTCCCGTGGTCTTGTCCCGATGGCTTTCTAGGTGACGAGGTCCTCACTGGGGATCTGTCTCTGGGCTTCATCTAGGTGTCCTGATCTCCGTTGACGTTCAGGGCTGTAGAGATAGTCTCTAGGTGCTGATCAACCATCTGATCTGGATACGGACTGGAACGGATGGCTACGGTGATCTCGGAATAAGAAAGAAACAGACTAATATTAGCGTAGATGCCATTCTTCTTACGATGTAACAAGTACATCGGGTGTTATGGGAAGTGTTCCCGGTTCTAGTTGACCTAATTAATGCAGCCTAACAATCCTTTAATGGATTTGAATATTAGAAGCGTATTAGTGTATTATGTGTAAGCCAGGTTAAAGAGATGGGTCTTTAATCTAGATTTAAACTGACAGAGTGTGTCTGCCTCCCGAACAGTGTTAGGTAGATTGTTCCAGTGTTTTGGTGCTAAATAGGAAAAGGATCTGCCGCCCGCAGTTGATTTTGATATTCTATTGTCAAATGGCCAGAGTTTTGAGAGCGTAGTGGACATAGAGGACTATAATGCGATAAGAGCTCGCTCAAGTACTGAGGAGCTAAACCATTCAGGGCTTTATAAGTAATTAACAAGATTTTAAAATATTAGATTAGATAAGTATAATATAATATAGTATTAATATTCTCCTACTTTCTTTTAAAATATTATATATATATATATACACAGTGTGTGTGTGTGTGTGTGTGTGTGTGTGTGTGTGTGTGTGTATATATATATATATATTTATTTTTTCCAAGCACATTTGACTCTCATTACTGTTATACAAGAAAAAAGGTTTACTTATTGATTTTTACTTATTAATTTAATACAGTAAAGAAAATAATTCTGTCCAACAACAGAATGAAAAAGAAAGAAAATATATATATTTAATTTTGTAGATTTTTTTTTTTTTTTTTAATTTGTTTTCTTAAAATCATGTTTACAATTTTTTTCTTTTTTCTTTTATTACACCAATGAAATGTTATAGTCTGTCTCTTATTTGCATTTTATCAGGCTACTGACAGTTGGGAAGGGGGTTTAAATGTGCTTAACTGTCATATATGTCAACACCAAAAAGCGTAATGGCATTTAAAATAATAAATTATTTAGAATTGTTGATGAAATATGATGTGGACATGTTCGTGACAGTTTTAGTGAGATTTAGCATCATTAAGAGAAGGAACATCTGGCTTCATAATGAAGAATGTGAAGTACACCTCTCTACACATCTGCTGTATGATTCCTGTTGTACTGAATAAACTCCAGATTTACATCCATGAGAGAAACTAGTCCAAATCCTCCGGTAAAGCCATGCAGCAAACAGACCGGATTCTTCAGATGAAGTTGACTTTCTGCTTTGTGAAGTTTGCAGACTGCCGTCATCATGTGTATGTTTCTTTGGGGAAACTGGGAGAATATTTCACCTGCTGTGATTGTTATTGTTCTAATTCCCTGGTTATTTTCCCCATTTCCATATTTTCAGATTTTGAGTCATGGCTGTATCCTGGGATTAGACAACATTTGTGATCATCAGCACTCTTACTATGCACGGTTAGACAATGAGGATTTATTTATTTATTTTTCCGGTCAGGATTGATATTGTTGATAAATTTTGGTAATTGAAACAAAGTTCGAATAAAATGTGTATATTAAATGAAAACTTGAGCTTTTAAAACTTCAATTTAAACAAAATGCTGCCTTGGCAATGAACTTAATTAGTTTAGTACAACTTAATATGTTTAAGTACCAGAATTACTACAACTGAACTAAAAATAAAGATGAATATAAATATTTTTAAAACCTAAAAAAAAAGAAAATTACATATAAAAATTACTAAAACTGAAAGTAAAATGGCAACATTTTTACACCCCTAAAATTGAAAAATCTAATATTATGTTTTATATTATATTATATTATATTATATGTTTATAATATTAATATTCTACCACTTTAAATATATTAAATATTCAGAATTATACATTACATTAACACGTAGTCATTTAGTTGATGCTTTTAATAAATAAATAATTAATTAATTAATAGAAAGAAAATAGGTATAATAGAGAACGCTAGTGTTAGAGGGTCTTTTTTTAATAAATAAAAAATAAAACTAATATATAAAATAGAAATAGAATGGAGAGTGCTAGTATCAGAGGGTCAAGTGTAGATGGAAGAGATATATAATATAATATAATATAATATAATATAATATAATATAAAAAAAAAACAGGGTTGCTGCAGGATTTTAAGCTCAAATGTAAGACTTTTTAAGACCTGCACACATAAAATGAATACCATATGAGCAGGGTAGGGCAATGTCTATGGTAAACTATTAGCCTGTAAAATGACTGTAAAAAGCATGATTTACAGTTCAAATAGAAGTTTTCACAGAAACAAAAAGTTTTATAAAATGATACACTTTTATTTAATGGAGTATGATGTGATATTGTATGTGTTGTATGTATTGTATTGTATTGTATTGTATTGTTTTGATTGAACTTGGTAATTTTGTAACAACATCCTGCCCAGGGACTGCAGATGCAAATTAGCTTTATAGCTAACTCTGGCACAACAGTTGTGTTGTGCATTGTCCCTGTATAAAAATAAAATAAATAATAAATAATAAATACACTTCATATTTCAGCCTTTAAATCATTTTTTTAAGAAAATGGATGAGTCAGAAGTATTAATTATTATACTATTTTAAACAATTATTATCAATAAATTATTATATTAATTAAATAACATACAAACACATTTTACTGTTTAGATTTTTATAATGAATTATCTTCCTATAAATCCACCAGTTCACATGTACAGCTTTGAAACCACAATAATGGGGAAGACTGCTGACTTGGCAATGATCCAGAAGACAAACATTGATACCCTCCACAAAGAGGGTAAGTCAGAAGGTAATTACTGAAAGGTGTGGCTGTTTACAGAGTGCTGTATCAAAGCATATTAAATGCAAAGTTGACTGGAAGGAAGAATTTGGGTAGGAAAAGGTGCACAAGCAACAGGGATGACCGCAAGCTTGAGAATACAGTCAAGAAATGCCGATTCAAACACTTGGGAGAGCTTCACAAGGAGAGAACTGAAGCTGGAGTCAGTGCATCAAGAGTTACCATGCTCAGACGTCTTCAGGAAAAGGGCTACCAAGCCACTTCTGAACCAGAGACAACGTCAGAAGCATCTTAACTGGGCTGTGGAGAAAAAGAACTGGACTGTTGCTCAGTGGTCCAAAGTCCTCTTTTCAGATGAAAGTAAATTTTACATTTCATTTGGAAATCAAGGTCCCAGAGTCTGAAGGAAGAGTGGAGAGGCACAGAATCCATGTTGCTTTAAGTCCAGTGTGAAGTTTCCACAGTCAGTGATGATTTGGGCTGCCATGTCATCTGCTGGTGTTGGTCCACTGTGTTTTCTGATGTCCACAGTCAACGCAGCCATCTACCAGGAAATTTTAGAGCACTTCATGCTTCCTTCTGTTGACAAGCTTTATGGAGATGCTGATTTCATTTTCCAGCAGGACTTGGCACCTGCCCACACTGCCAAAGGTACCAAAAGCTGGTTCAATGACCATAGTGTTACTGTGCTTGATTGGCCAGCAAGCTCGCCTGACCTGAACCCCATAGAGAATCTGTGGGGTATTGTCAAGAGGAAGATGAGAGACACCAGCCCCAACAATGCAGATGAGCTGAAGGCCACTATCAGAGCAACCTGGGCTCTCATAACACCTGAGCAGTGCCACAGACTGATCGACTCCATGCCACGCCGCATTGCTTCAGTAATTCAGGCAAAAGGAGCCTCAACTAAGTATCGAGTGCTGTACATGCTCATGCTTTTCATTTTCATACTTTTCAGTTGGCCAAGATTTCTAAAAATCCTTTCTTTGTATTGGTCTTAAGTAATATTCTAATATTTTGAGATACTGATTTTTGACTTTCATGAGCTGTAAGCTCTAATCATCAAAATTAAAAGAAATAAACATTTGAAATATATCAGTCTGTGTGTGATGAATGAATATAATATACAAGTTTCACTTTTTGAATGGAATTAGTGAAATAAATCAACTTTTTGATGATATTGTAATTATATGACCAGCACCTGTAGTTCCAAACCTGTATGAATTTCTTCGTTCTGCCAAACACAAAGGAAGATATTTTGAAGAATGTTTGTAACCAAGCTGTTTTGGGGCACCACTGACTTCCATAGTAGGAAAAAAAATACTATGGAAGTCAATGGTGCCCCAGAACTGCTATGTTTCCCACATTCTTCAGAATATCTTCCTTTGTGTTCAGCAGAACAAAGACATTCATACAGGTTTGGAACTACTTGAGGGTGAGTAAATGATGACGGAATTTTCATTTTTGGGTGAACTATCCCTTTAATTATGATTTCAAGAGGTCTTAAATTTGGGTACAGATCAGAATGGATATAGCTTAATGTGACGATTAAACTTCAAAAGGCTATAAATAAATATGAGCGCTGCACGTTTCAAAGTCTGGTGCTGTGCTGCTTTGTGTTCTGCCGTTACTGCGTAAACAGTTCCGAAAGCGCCTCCTGCTGGCAGAAAATGTATGTGCATTTTCAATACACTGAAAAAAAAATTATACAAATTTGTATTTATTTTTTAAGGTAAGTGGTTGCAATCCATTTATTTTAGCTACATTTATATAAACAAATTTTGTTGAAATTTTGTCAACTAAATTTGTTTATTTAAAATGTAGCTAACATAAATTGATTGCAACCCCTTACCTTAAATTTGAGTAAATTCAATGAATAATTTGTTTCAGTGTAAGACTGTTGTTGTGAGCAGGGTATTCCTGCAATAGTATTCCTGTAGTTTCAGAACTGGATTTCTAGGACCCTATAGGCTTTTTTTTTGTTTTGTTTTTGTTTGTTAGTTTGTTTATTATTTTATTTTATTCATATATATTTTTTGTATGTATGTATTATGTAAGGTCTTCCAGCCAGTTCTATCAAACCTTTACAATTAATCCAGAACGCGGCAGCTAGATAAATTTTTAATGAGCCAAAAAGAATGCAAGAAAGAACGAAGAACGTCACACCTCTGTTTATCAATTTGCACTGACTACCAATAGCTGCTCGCATAAAATTCAAGGCATTAATGTTTGCCTACAAAACCACCACTGGCTCTGCACCCCTTTACCTAAATTCATTACTTCAGACTTATGTGCCTCTAGAAGCTTACGTTCTGCAAGTGAATGTCGCTTTATTGTGCCATCCCAAAGAGGCACAAAATCACTAAACACGCAGAGCTGTACATGTGAACTGGTGGATTTATAGGAAGATAATTCATTATAAAAATCTAAACAGTAAAATGTGTTTGTATGTTATTTAATTAATATAATAATTTATTGATAATAATTGTTTAAAATAGTATAATAATTAATACTTCTGACTCATCCATTTTCTTAAAAAATGATTTAAAGGCTGAAATATGAAGTGTATTTATTATTTATTATTTCTTTTATTTTTATACAGGGACAATGCACAACAAAACTGTTGTGCCAGAGTTAGCTATAAAGCTAATTTGCATCTGCAGTCCCTGGGCAGGATGTTGTTACAAAATTACCAAGTTCAATCAAAACAATACAATACAATACAATACAATACATACAACACATACAATATCACATCATACTCCATTAAATAAAAGTGTATCATTTTATAAAACTTTTTGTTTCTGTGAAAACTTCTATTTGAACTGTAAATCATGCTTTTTACAGTCATTTTACAGGCTAATAGTTTACCATAGACATTGCCCTACCCTGCTCATATGGTATTCATTTTATGTGTGCAGGTCTTAAAAAGTCTTACATTTGAGCTTAAAATCCTGCAGCAACCCTGTTTTTTTATTATATTATATTATATATCTCTTCCATCTACACTTGACCCTCTGATACTAGCACGCTCCATTCTGTTTCTATTTTATATATTAGTTTTATTTTTTATTTATTAAAAAAAGACCCTCAAACACTAGCGTTCTCTATTATACCTATTTTCTCTCTTTTAATTAATTTATTATTTATTTATTAAAAGCATCAGCTAAATGACTACGTGTTAATGTAATGTATAATACTGAATATTTAATATATTTAAAGTGGTAGAATATTAATATTATAAACATATAATATAATATAAAACATAATATTAGATTTTTCAATTTTAGGGGTGTAAAATGTTGCCATTTTACTTTCAGTTTTAGTAATTTTTATATGTGATTTTGTCTCTTTTTTAGGTTTTAAAAATATTTATATTCATCTTTATTTTTATTTCAGTTGTAGTAATTCTGGTACTTAAACATATTAAGTAACTATGGTCATTGAACCAACTTTTGGTACCTTTGGCAGTGTGGGCAGGTGCCAAGTCCTGCTGGAAAATGAAATCAGCATCTCCATAAAGCTTGTCAACAGAAGGAAGCATGAAGTGCTCTAAAATTTCCTGGTAGATGGCTGCGTTGACTGTGGACTTCAGAAAACACAGTGGACCAACACCAGCAGATGACATGGCAGCCCAAATCATCACTGACTGTGGTAACTTCACACTGGACTTCAAGCAACATGGATTCTGTGCCTCTCCACTCTTCCTTCAGACTCTGGGACCTTGATTTCCAAATGAAATGTAAAATTTACTTTCATCTGAAAAGAGGACTTTGGACCACTGAGCAACAGTCCAGTTCTTTTCTCCACAGCCCAGGTAAGATGCTTCTGGCGTTGTCTCTGGTTCAGAAGTGGCTTGGTAGCCCTTTTCCTGAAGACGTCTGAGCGTGGTGACTCTTGATGCACTGACTCCAGCTTCAGTTCTCTCCTTGTGAAGCTCTCCGAAGTGTTTGAATCGGCTTTGCTTGACTGTATTCTCAAGCTTGCGGTCATCCCTGTTGCTTGTGCACCTTTTCCTACCCAAATTCTTCCTTCCAATCAACTTTGCATTTAATATGCTTTGATACAGCACTCTGTAAACAGCCACACCTTTCAGTAATGACCTTCTGTGACTTACCCTCTTTGTGGAGGGCGTCAATGTTCGTCTTCTGGATCATTGCCAAGTCAGCAGTCTTCTCCATTATTGTGGTTTCAAAGAACAAGAGATACCCAGCATTTATACTGTAGGGATGGTAATTTATTTAAACTCAAATGTAAATATTCTAATATTTTGAGATACTGATTTTTGACTTCCATGAGCTGTAAGCTCTAATCATCAAAATTAAAAGAAATAAACATTTGAAATATATCAGTCTGTGTGTAATGAATGAATATAATATGCAAGTTTCACTTTTTGAATGGAATTAGTGAAATAAATCAACTTTTTGATGATATTCTAATTATATGACCAGCACCTGTACTTGAGGGGGAGTAAATGATGACAGAATTTTCATTTTTGGGTGAACTATCCCTTTAAGACTTTCTTGTACAATTTAAGACTTTTTAAGGACCCGCAGGAACCCTGAAAAAAAAAAAAAAAAAATGCTGCTGGTCTTGGCTACATTTTTACATCCCCCAAAAAACAACATCTATTCTATTCTATTCTATTCTATTCTATTCTATTCTATTCTATTCTATTCTATTCTATTCTATATTTATTATATTCTATAATTATTGTATTGTATTATATCATATTATTTAAATTAGAATAATATTATCAGTGGTATATTTAGTAATATTCCACTTGTAAAATATTAAAATACATTAAATATTCAGTAAATAACAACAAATAGCTACATGTATAGTCTTTTTTCTTTTTTTTTTTTTACTATTAAAAGCTTGGTTGAAAGTTTTGTGAGCATATACATCATTGGATCGGTGAACATCTCTGATCCTGACCTCAGGCCATCCTCATCGTCACAGCACATGTTCTTCCTCCCTGTTTGCTTATGCTTTGACACTTCTTTTACTGATGCGTAATTTATTTCATTAGAAAGCTATGTCATTCCTCGTCCGTTCCACCTCATCCAGGCATCCATTTTTATTTCCATCTTCTTGTCTCCTTCCTTTTCGCTTTGAATAAACAACTTACCTCATCTTCACTGTTGTGCCTCTGTTCCCTTGCTTGTCAAAGCGCCTCCTCGGAATTCAATTACCCAACTGTTGTTTTATGATGTTGTCTTGTCAGCTGATGACGGATTCATTATCTCATCACTCCGCTTGACAAGACTGTCACAACGCTCTCTTTGCCTTTTATTCCACTGCTCACGCTCGGCCTGCAAATGTGTTCGCTCGCTCTCGTCTCCAGTCCTGCCTGTGATCTCCACTGCCATCTGCTCCGTGGCTGAGCTCATCGTGCCCTCAGACTGCTGGAAAACACTGAAACCCCGCCGTTGTGATCCTGTCAAAGACTCCATTGTGTTTTGCAGCAAAGGCCAGTTAGCGTCTGATATGACTAAATATTTATGCACACAGCGGCAGAATACGGTAGTCTGTTGTGTTTGTGTTGTTAAATGCAGCTCTGATCACATGCACTTTGGTTTAGGATATTTTTTGCTGTTAGTCACTAATGTTGGGACTGTCAACCTCTCCCAGGTTCTGAAAAATGGCAGGAAAAAGGGACAGACAAACGGTATATATAAAAAAAGAATCACACCAAATATATATATGTGTGTGTGTGTATATATACAAAATATATATATATATATATATATATATATATATATATATATATATATATATATTGTATGTGTTGTTAATATGATATTTTTAATTAGCTTTTGTTATTTATATAATATAGTATAAGGTTTTTAACATTTCTATTATTTGATACAATTTGAGTTTTTCATCTAATGTTTATATTTATAAAATGGTTAAAAATATGTATTTAAATTATTGATAACATTTTTAAAAATTCCAAATAAAATTCCAACCAGGCTTCCAAATAAATGAAATAAATATTATACTCTCTCTATATATATATAGAGAGAGAGAGAGAGAGAGAGAGTGTGTGTGTGTTTTTGTTTGTTTGCTTGTTTTTTGTGTTTAGCAATATTACTTTTTTTTTTTTAAGATCGTAATCTTTATACGTTTTATAAAGTTTTATATATGTTTATTTTTTACCACTTCTAGTTTTTGCTACAATTTGAGTTTTTCATCTAATGTTTATATTTATAAAATGGCTAAAAAAACATATATATATAAATTATTTATAGGATTTTTAAAAATTTACCAGGCTTCCAAATAAATTAAATAAATGGAATATTACTCGCATTAAACGCATTAATTAAATCACATTAAATTAAAGAATATGGGTTAAAATATATTTAAAAGAAAATGTTAAAAAATATAATAATATTTATTATATAGTATATTTTAAATATATGTTATATAACAATTTTATTGCTTGTCGTTGACAGCTAAATAAAAGTTTATTTTTGACCTTAGAGATGGTTATATAAGGTATAATATAGACCTTTACTAAAATCTTGGCAATTTATCATAGTTTATAGTGCTTTGAGAGACATAAAAAGTGGTACATCAAAAGGCAATCCTTTCTATTCCTGTTACTTAACCCTCAGACAAGGTCATTTTTCGTTTCATAATGCATTATTCAGTCCTATCTTTTCGTCTCCCAGTTCATTATGCTTGTGTGTTTGTGGTGTTTCTCTCTGTTCTTTCAGAAATGTTCTGAATAAAGGGTATGCGGATTAATTTAGCATTCATTCGTTTGTTAGAAAATGAACTAAAAAAAAAAACACGCTCTGGGAATAGATCTTGAAGCTGTACACTTATCTTGTCTTGGTTTGATAATGGCAGCTGGTTTGAAGTGTACATTCGCTGCAGGAGGTGCTCTGAGAGGGAAAGGTTCGTTCAGGGTGAAGGCAGGTTACTTGGACGACTCTTTGCTCACAGTCATCGTTCAGAGAGGATTTTAAACTCAAATTTGGTACTTTTTCAGAGGTGACCTTTTGAAACATCAGAATTTTCAATTAAACGTTGAACGCGGATATTAGGAAGAAAAGGCCATCTTAACACTGTCAAACTAACAAGAGTTTTTGGAGGAAAAGTTATTTTTGGAGTAGAAAGTGCATAATACTGCTGTGTGTATGTGTGTGTGGTTCAGGTATAGACTAGTGATCGACCGATATATCGCTAAGCCGATATTTGGCATTTTTGCATTCGAGGCGGGACTTTTATTTTGACGATGCTAATAACCGCAGCGCCTGAGCACACAGTACTCACATTCTCCCTCTTGTTCGCCGACGCCGCCGTCGTGAACAGTTCTGTCTAAGACGGCTAGAAGTCATCTGTCTAATAATCAGATAGAACTGTTAAACAAAGGGATTAAAATGTAGGGTACAATGGGGCTAAAGTCGCCCTGGGGTAAAAGGCGCCATTGATATTATTTTCATCTAAACCACTAGATGGCACAAAAACATGCCTTAGCACTTTCCAAAACATTCGCTTTTCAAGATGCACGTGCATATCTGTCTGATCTTTGACACGATCGCGTGCAGCAGCGCAAAGTTGATTCTGTGCTTACTTGATCTAATATTTTATGTTTTTTAAATATTATAGATTTAAGTAGCAAATGAGAATCACTAAAATTAATGCATTTATTTTGAGACAAAGGTCTTTATGATTTTCAGTTTTAAGATAATTAAAGCAACAGTTTTTAAATAACGAAAGAATATGTAAAAGTATGGCTTTTGGGGTAAAAAGCACCCCTGCTGTTGGGGTTAAAGGCGCACAGTAATTAACATGATAATTAATAGACGGCTGACTTTTCCATTTGTTGACATGGTTGGATTCAGATGGTAAATATCATATATTATGTTGGGTGACCATATTAGAGATAATCACCATGTTTAGAATGAAACCATCATATTTAAAAACATTTGTTGTTACTACCATAAAAAAATATATTCAATTATTATTGGATCTCCTTCAATGCTTTCAGAATCTTTACTTATTTTGTTTCTTTACTAAAGATTTTGTTTCTGTATTTTAAAATATATATATTTTTTATATTAACACATTTATATGACAGTATATTTATTGAACAAACATTTTTATTTTTCAAAATAAGCAGAAAACAGTACAAACTTTGCTAAAGTGATTGTTTTGAACAATTATTAACTTGGACATTATTTAAAAAAAAACATTATTATTTTAGCTGAAGTATTTGTATTAATACTGTGGGCCTTTTACCCTGTGTGTGGGGTAAAATTCCCCCCTTGCCACCTCATACATTTATAAGATTTTTAAACAAAATCAACAACTTGAATGATTTATTTTCACACAAAATCTGTTGCTCCATTAATGTTCAATACAACGTATATATTTTTTCTGCAATTATACATTTTAGGCACAGTGAATGGCACATTTTTTCTTAAGGGGGGCCTTTAGCCCCATTGTACCCTATACAAGAAGTATTATAAAGATTGCTTTTATATTATTAGTAATAGAAAGTATTATAATGTTTGCCTTTCTCGTTTGCCGTCATATGCAAATATGCATTTATATAATTTAAACAAATCTTTGAATGGCTAATGCACATTTAATTTCACAAACCTTGCAAACTTAGTCGAATCTAGTTGTGAGATCTTGTGAAGTGTGCATGTGTATCCTGCATGATCACGTGTTCTCTGCGTGACTTTCAGTGCGAATTGAACATTAAATTTGTGATTTCAAAATGTGCTGCGCTTTATGCATTTGCTCACTGTCATATTCATGTCACTTTCACTGTGCTGTATGTAAAATGAGTGTTACCTTGGCTTTATTTGAAAAAATATGATTCCCAATTAACACAAACGTCCCAGAATACTGAGTGCTTATTTTTTAATCAATTTTCAAATTATTTACAATTTCTTAAATATTAATTAAAATAAATACAATTATATCGGCTTCATATCGGCCACTCTGCTTTCCAAGATATCGGCATTGGCTGTCAAAAAACCCATATCGATCGACCACTAGTATACACTACGTTATAGGAACAAAATTATAAATCATACAGAATGAAGTCTAAATGTCTATGAAAATCTAGAGGATAGAAAATACAGTTTGTATAATATAAAAACCATTATGCCTGTGGAATGTCACCATTCTATACAGTTTTTATTTGTCTCTCTTGCTCACCAAAGCCATTTTAATCAAAAATGTAACACATTATTGTGATGCAAAGCTGAATTTTCAGCATCATTACTCCACTCTTCAGTGTCACATGATCCTTCAGAAATCCTGCGAATCAGAGGAATCCTGATTTTTTTTTTTTTTTTTTTTTACATTTTTAAAGAGATAGTTCACCCAAACATTAAAATTATCCCATGATTTACTCAGCCTCAAGCCATCATAGGTATATATGACTTTCTTCTTTCAGACGACTCCAATCAGAGTTATTATATTAAAAAATGTTCTAAAATGTTCCAAGCTTTATAATGGCAGTGAATGGGTGTTGAGATTTTGAAGTTCAATAAAGTCCATCCATCCATCATAAAAAGTGCTCCACGTGGCTCCGGGGGTTAATAAAGGACTTCTGAAGTGAATTTATGCATTTGTGGAAGCATAATATCCATATTTCAATCTCTATTAACCATAATCTCTAGCTTTCGGTAACTGTTGTATGCACATTCACCAGAGAGTGGCATTTCAGCGGATGACATAGGACGCAGGCATAGCTTAAGCTCCAGAGGAAGTGATGAACACGGAAGCAAAGATGAGAGGGCAAAACAAAACACTGATTTGTACAAAACGAGAATTTGTCAAAAAAAATGTCAGAGGATTTCGATATAAGCCAAGAGGAGACTTTGCCTTTGCTGTAAAGAAAACTTGGTTCTAGTGAGACTGGTATGATCTTACCGGAGTTTATGCTACGCTTACATCCTACGTCATCCGCTGGAACACCACTCTCTCGTGAACGCACATATGACAGTTAGCGGAAACTATTACGGTTTGTAAAGTATTAAATATGGATATTTTTCTTACACAAATGTATTGATTTGATTCAGAAGGCCTTTATTAACCCCTGGAGCCATGTGGAGTATTTTTATGATGGATTTCTGAACTTTATTTTGCTTTAAAGTCTCAACCGCCATTCACTGTCATTATAAAGCTTAGAAGAGCCAGGACATTTTTTTTTTTTTTATATAAATCCGATCATATTTGTCTAAAAGAAGAAAGTCATATGAAGAGTTCATTTGCAAAACCTGAAAAACTCCATCTTTAAAGAAATGAACTGACTGCTGTGCATTATCTGAACCCTAAACACATTTGGTCAAAAAAGCCTGTGTAGTCATGAATCAGCACGCTGTATTCAAGTCAGGTGACAAGGCTGCATGCTAGTCATTTCGAAAAGACGCGCTAGCTGAGAGGAGTTTAGTCAAAGCTGATTAAAAGTGATCAAGGATGGATCATTTTGATGAACTTGATGAACCCGCATTTTGGCATCTTCTTTGGGGCTTAATAGGAAAATAAAAGCTGAAACTTTTCACGGAACCTTGCAAAAGTAGCACGTTACAATGGTTAAGGAAAAGCTTCCTGTATTCCTTGTAATCACAACAACAACATTTGTCAGGCATTTACATTGTCAGCTGAGGAGATTACAAAGATTAAACAAGTGTTTTTTGTTTAACTCATGAAACATGAAATGTGGAGTTATCTGCTTTTGCCAAAAAAACACTGTGGAGTTATTTGATTTTGCTATAAAAAACTTTTAATACATAAAAAACATACTTTTACTGAACTTACTAATTTACCAGTTATCAATACTTAATCACAGTACCCCAACCCAACAAGACTGAATGTCAAAAATTATTTAAAGGGGTCATCGTATGCTCATTTTCCACAAGTTGATATGATTCTTTAGGGTCTTAGTGAAAAGTCTATAACATACCTTAGTTAAAATTTCTCAATGGTCATGTAAAACAACACCCTTTTTTACCTTGTTAAAATCAGCTCTGCAGACATCAACCCGTTTTGTTGCATGTTGCTTTAAATGCTAATGAGCTCTGCTGACCCCGCCCCTCTCTTCTGTGAGGTGAGGAGCCATGCTCTGAGAGACTGTTTACTTTAGCTGCATTTGGCCACAAAACTTGCTAACTAGCACGTTATTAGGAAAGGTGATTGCAAAGATTCATTAAAAAAAAAACCCTAATACTCACTTCTTGTGTAGGTGAAGCTGGAGGCGGCTCAGTAGTTGGGAGTAAATGACGACTACTATGTTCATTATTACATCCAACAACAAAACACCTCAATCGCTTAGGAGTCTTGTCTACATCTGCTCTGGTGACAAAACAATGGCGGTCGGACTGTTGCAGCTCACTCAGGGCGGGTCTAAGGTAAAATGCCAGTGTTAATCAGCTATCGTGGGAGCGGCCTTCGTCCATGTGACGTCCCACAGATAAGAAGCTGAGAACGGCCTGATTTGAAAAAGGGGATATTATTTTTAGGGATTAAATAAAAACCACTGGGTGGATTTTTATCATTATAGGGTAGATGTGTGCACACACTGCCAACAAACATTTATGTTCAAACGACATGTAAAAGTGAATTTAGCATCCAGTGACCCCTAAAAAGTTGAACTTTCGATTTACCGGCACAACAAAATGTTCAAAGTGGCTGTGGCAAATACTGTATTGCTGTCAGACACTCAAATCAACTTGGTCAACAATAACTAGCTTTTGAAGTCTGTAAGAAACTTCTCTATTGTGTTTAATTGCAGGCAATGAGTTTGGCCATCCGGAATGGCTGGATTTTCCCCGAGCCGGCAACAATGAGAGTTATCATTACGCCCGCCGGCAGTTCAACCTCTTGGATGTGGATCACCTGCGTTACCGGCAGCTGTACACTTTCGACCGAGACATGAACCGCACGGAGGACAAGTACGGCTGGTTGGCTGCTCCCCCGGTGAGAAAAATACCTTGTCTTTCTTCCCGGTTCCAGTAAATGTTACTTTCTGTTCTTCCTTTATCAGTACATCACCAGAGTTTGGCTTGCTTTTTATCATCTTCCATGTTCTCAATCCACCGTCTCTCTCTCATTGTATCTAACTGTCTTTATGTGCAGCATAAAAGCTTTTTTTTCCTTAACCAGAACATCTGCTGTTTCACTAAAACGGCTATCAGTCCCTAACTGCAATCTCATTACTCAGGCACTTTTTAAACAAATTTTCACTCTGCCATATGGAAGATCCGTATATGAATTATTAGCTGAGGAAAACAATCCGAACTCGTCGATGTGATTCAAAGTTATGAACGGACTGATTTACTGCTGTCGGCCGTAAAGGAGTGAAAGATGGAAGGCTGTGGCAGCTTGTCTTTAAAGAATGTTCCAGATAAATACAACAGACTGTATTGACAGGATCTGAGTCACGAAGGACAGAAAATAATTTCTCAGTTCAGAAAAAAACGAACCGAAAGTTTTACGGTAATGCACTTACAGTTGGACAAGGCATTCAGGGGATTTCGCAGAAAAGCGAAGCTTGTATTATTCTGTACAAAATGTTTGTTATTAGAGATTGAAGTCTAAATAATCCTTTTGAAGTAGATCTGCTTTACTTGATGGATGAATGCAATGTGATTTCAAGTGGATGGAGTTTCTCTGAATGATTCAATCTCATTTCTTTCTGGAGGCCTTGTACATAAAACGTTTACAACTGTTTACTGCGTTTACGTGGACATGACATGGCTGTACTTGCGAAACAGTGCGCATTTTGATTTGTATCCCGTTTCAGTATCTTGCAGTTGTTTTATTTATTTATTTTTTAAGTATTATTTACATACTATTGTAGTATGTATTCATATTTTGAATTAGCTTTTATTTTTATATTTTCAGTTTTCATTTTAATTTTTGTTTGTTTATTTATTTAGTTAGTTAGTTAGTTAGTCATTTCTATTTTATTTTATACAGTATGATCAACTGGGACCAATCGGATAGTTAAAAATAAAATATGGAAAATAAATCTGGAAAATTCCTTCATATTAACACAGTACATTGTGCCATATTTTTACAATCTTTAACGGTGTAAATAGTAATTATTAGTATTTTAGTATACTTATTAGTAGAACTATTATTTTATATATACAGTGAGGAAAATAAGTATTTGAACACCCTGCTATTTTGCAAGTTCTCCCACTTAGAAATCATGGAGGGGTCTGAAATTGTCATCGAGGTGCATGTCCACTGTGAGAGACATAATCTAAAAAAAATCCATAAATCACAATGTATGATTTTTAACTATTTATTTGTATGATACAGCTGCAAATAAGTATTTGAACACCTGTCTATCAGCTAGAATTCTGACCCTCAAAGACCTGTTAGTCTGCCTTTAAAATGTCCACCTCCACTCCATTTATTATCCTAAATTAGATGCACCTGTTTGAGGTCGTTAGCTGCATAAAGACACCTGTCCACCCCATACAATCAGTAAGAATCCAACTACTAACATGGCCAAGACCAAAGAGCTGTCCAAAGACACTAGAGACAAAATTGTACACCTCCACAAGGCTGGAAAGGGCTACGGGAAATTGCCAAGCAGCTTGGTGAAAAAGGTCCACTGTTGGAGCAATCATTAGAAAATGGAAGAAGCTAAACATGACTGTCAATCTCCCTCGGACTGGGGCTCCATGCAAGATCTCACCTCGTGGGGTCTCAATGATCCTAAGAAAGGTGAGAAATCAGCCCAGAACTACACGGGAGGAGCTGGTCAATGACCTGAAAAGAGCTGGGACCACCGTTTCCAAGGTTACTGTTGGTAATACACTAAGGCGTCATGGTTTGAAATCATGCATGGCACGGAAGGTTCCCCTGCTTAAACCAGCACATGTCCAGGCCCGACTTAAGTTTGCCAATGACCATTTGGATGATCCAGAGGAGTCATGGGAGAAAGTCATGTGGTCAGATGAGACCAAAATAGAACTTTTGGTCATAATTCCACTAAACGTGTTTGGAGGAAGAAGAATGATGAGTACCATCCCAAGAACACCATCCCTACTGTGAAGCATGGGGTGGTAGCATCATGCTTTGGGGTGTTTTTCTGCACATGGGACAGGGCGACTGCACTGTATTAAGGAGAGGATGACCGGGGCCATGTATTGCGAGATTTTGGGGAACAACCTCCTTCCCTCAGTTAGAGCATTGAAGATGGGTCGAGGCTGGGTCTTCCAACATGACAATGACCCGAAGCACACAGCCAGGATAACCAAGGAGTGGCTCTGTAAGAAGCATATCAAGGTTCTGGCGTGGCCTAGCCAGTCTCCAGACCTAAACCCAATAGAGAATCTTTGGAGGAGCTCAAACTCCGTGTTTCTCAGCGACAGGCCAGAAACCTGACTGATCTAGAGAAGATCTGTGTGGAGGTGGGCCAAAATCCCTCCTGCAGTGTGTGCAAACCTGGTGAAAACTACAGGAAACGTTTGACCTCTGTAATTGCAAACAAAGGCTACTGTACCAAATATTAACATTGATTTTCTCAGGTGTTCAAATACTTATTTGCAGCTCTATCATACAAATAAATAGTTAAAAATCATACATTGTGATTTCTGGATTTTTTTTTTAGATTATGTCTCTCACAGTGGACATGCACCTCGATGACAATTTCAGACCCTCCATGATTTCTAAGTGGGAGAACTTGCAAAATAGCAGGGTGTTCAAATACTTATTTTCCTCACTGTATATATAAAACTATAATATATAAAATATATAAAACATTAATAAAAACTACAAATTATATATATGTTTTTGTTTACATATGTGTGTACTGTGTATATTTATTAATGTTTAAATACATACACATACAGTATATATTTTGAAAATATTTACTTAAATATGTATGTATTTGCATGTATATATTTATATTCTATATAAATATATTTAATATATAAACACAACAATTTTCTGAAATATATACATGCATGTGTGTGTATTTATATTACATAATAAATATACACAGTACACACACACACGTATTATGTAAACAAAATTTGTTTATTTTTGACAGCACTAATATATAAACAAACATTACATGTTCTGAAATCGGCCGAAAAATATCAATCATGTTTGATCTCCTCTGACTGTTTAGAATCATAGTCTGAAGCTATAAAATCTGGGTTTGTTCCCATCGTACACTACGTGATTTTCTATTAAATCTGTGAACTCATATTTGCAGACTGGCTTCATTTCTAAATTTTGTTCATTTTTTTTATAATGTTCGTCTAGTAATCTATGTATATTTAATTATTTACTATGTAGTATATTTACGTGCTATTATTTAATTAACAAAAATGATTCCTAACAGTCTTAGTTATAGTTAAAGACAACACTGGTGTCCTTCCCTATAGAGTTCCATCGTCTGTTCTTCTCAGGTGTGCTTGTGTCAGTCTGACCTGCAGCAAGGTGATTGTGCAAATGAAGGGAATTGGCAGGGATTAGATGGCAGACTGTGTAAATGATTCACTGAATATGATTCACTTCCTTCTGTGATCTGCAGCCCATTTTACACCTGCATCACCTTGTCTCATTTTGACCTTGCCACATTGTTTTAAATGAGGACTGTGATCATGTTTGAAAGAATAGTTTGAAAGAAAATGACTTTTTTTTTTCAAAGCTCAAATCAAATTTCACTTTCTGTGGTGTACAAATGCCTAAAGCATTTAAAAGATAGAAAACAGCTTTTAAAATATCCAAAAAATAAATGAATGTATAAAAAGCAATGCTAAATTAATAGAAAACTGTCATTATGTTCTCACCCTTTTTGAAAGCCATATAAGTTTTGTTTCATCCGTGGAACACAAGAATGAGGGATGAGAGGATGTGTATAACTGTCAAGTCACATAAAAGTATCATAGCAGTAATCCATATAAAACTTGTGCACTGTTTTTCAAATCTTCTGAAGTCATACGATAGCTTTGTGTGAGGAAAGAGACTGTAGTTTAAGTCTGTAGTTCAATAAAAAAATCCTCATTCCACCCAAATCTGGTGCTTTAATGATACGCGAGAACGTCTTGGGCCTCAACACCACACGAGAAGGAAAAGAAAGAGAAGAAATTGCGCACAAACCTCGTTGATTCTTACGTGTATGTGGCAGATCTGAATGAGAGGATGTAAATGAAATTTAAGGAACTGAACCTGTTATAATACCTCTACACGCTTGGTTATACTGTATGTACTGTAGATCTTAAATTATAAAATGACAAATACAGTCAGTACAACTTTTATCTGTGCTGTATATAATGGAACAATAGTGAAATACATTGTTTGTACAAAAAAAAAAAAGCAAAATCATAATAGTAATCTATCTAAATATTATTTAAGTATTATTTTATATTTGATATATGTTGCCAGTGCTATTTTAGTATCATTCAGATACTATTATAGTTTCTGTTAACATTTTGAATAGATTATTTTTATTTGTTCTGATTTCTTTTTATTATTTTAATGTTTTGTTTAGTTTTTGTCATTTATTCATTTATTATTATTATTAGTAGTAGTAGTAGTAGTATTTATAAAATAAAGTCCATTCAGATCAAACTTTATAATCAGTGTGTCTATCTATATATATATATCTATATCTATATCTATATCTATATATATATATATATATATATATATATATATATATATATATATATATATATATATATATATGTATATGTATATGTGTATATATATGTGTATATGTATATGTATATGTGTGTGTGTGTGTATATATATGTGTATGTATATGTGTGTGTGTGTGTGTGTATATATGTGTATATGTATATGTATGTATATATATATATATATATATATATATATATATATATATATATATATATATATATATATATATAGTTAAAATAAATGAAAATTAGAAATGTTGGCAGTTATAAAATAAAAACTGTTTATAAACTGAGTTTACCAATAAAATAATTGGTACTGGAATAGGAAACATTTACTGAAATCTGTTCTGATTATAATGCAATTCATCATATTGATACCACAATCAGTTCTTTTTAAAAATATTCACCTGTAACCTGTATTTCCTGTAGTTTGGGAGAGCAAACGAGCTCCGACGACTCTAATGAGAGGCTTTTAGAAAAGATGAGTTGAGCTTTGAGCACGTCTTGGGTGTCTGAGCGTTTGTAATTGCTGTGTATCATCCTTGTCTTTTCCCAGGGTAGATAATCGACAGTAAAAACCTTGGCACCCACTCAGACACCCAACTCTCTCTCCACAGCGCTGACAGAGTGCTAACAAAGTATCGCTCCAGCGAGAAGAGCATGTGTGTGCGTGAACTGAATTCTTAATTCCCTTCGCGGTTTTGCAGTACTTAGATGGAGACTGGGGTGGGACAGAGGGTGGAATAGGATGGACGATAAACTAGAATGCCCTTGTTTGTAGTGTTTCAAAAGAATTCTATTTGAAATAAAGTGCTTTGGCAAAATTATTAAGCAGCACAATTGTTTTCAACCTTGATAATAATAAGAATATATTTTATTTCAGAAACATTTCTTATTTGCATGT
This sequence comes from Onychostoma macrolepis, assembly GCF_012432095.1. Taxonomy (NCBI): domain Eukaryota; kingdom Metazoa; phylum Chordata; class Actinopteri; order Cypriniformes; family Cyprinidae; genus Onychostoma; species Onychostoma macrolepis. The sequence goes on from NC_081169.1 coordinate 9,473,339, forward strand.
ACTTCAACTTGATCAATTCAATGAAATGACTCACTTTGATTCATAAAAATATCATGAATCAGCTTGAATCTAAATGAGACAATGTGCTGTAACAGATGTCAAGCTGTTTCAAGAAATGTCAGCAAACTACTAATGATGAATTTATTGACAGGAAGAGATTGGCTAAAAAACAAAAGTGTAAGCCAACCTTCAAGTTCTTCTTTGCTGGAATGTGTTTTCTCACAATACAGGTATAGGCACATTTTATGTGCTATTCCCAAAGAAAATCTTGACGTTTAAGGCTCTCAGACCCTGAAGTTGCATGCGAGACAAGGAACCATCACAAAGCTAGTCTAATAAGATAATCTTTGGAAAGCTCAATTAAAACCATTGCTGCGTGGCTTTATAAGCTCCATCACATTTGATATCTCCAGCAGAAATCACAAGTACTATATCATCAGTTTTCAATATATCCTCCAGCCCTGCAGGGGACTTCAGTTGAAAAGCCGGTTGCATGGGCCGCCCGCTAATTTGAAACAGTTGCTCAGCAGGCTTCTAAAGACTAAAGCTGTGATTTTAGCCGAGCGCTGTTTACGTGCAGCAACAATCATACAGAACGCCTGCTGTGCTGCAAACAGGACTGCTGTTCAGTAACTCATCCCTGCTTCTGTCTATTTCTCTGTTTCTCTATTCCTGTCTTTCTGTGCTGAGGGCCAGTCATATATTATTTACAGTCTGTCCACTACTGCACACAGCAGGACACATACGATATGTCTAGACACGTGCAGCTCAAGTGCTCTAGTTTCACAGATTTTCAGAAATAGTTTGTTTACATCAGTTTTTGTGCTTTAGAGTCGATGTGAAATCAGCATTGACCCAATTTACTTGACTTGAAAATAAGGATGCTTCCCATAAAGTATTCATCTCAAGGAGTGGTTCACCCCAAAATGAAAATTTGCTGAAAGTTTAATAACTCCTTAGATCATCCGTGATGTAGACGAGTTTGTTTCTTCATCAAAACAGATTTGGAGAAATTTTGCATTACATCACTTGCTCACCAGTGGATCCTCTGCAGTGAATGGGTGCCGTCAGAATGAGAGTCCAAACAGATGATTAAAAACATCACAATAATCCACAAGTAATCCACACCTCTCCAGTCCATCAGTTCATGTCTTGTGATGTGAAAAGCTCCTTGTTTATAAGAAACAAATCAATCATTAAGACATTTTGAACTTAAAAACTTTGCAGGGGAAATGCAAGTCCATAATATCACTTATTCCAGTGAAAAAGTAATCTTGTCTGATTCAGGGGAGAAATATGCACAGATCAAGCAAGTGCAAACAGTCCAAAACAGATCTAAACAATATCGGTGGATTTTGATGATTTCTTTTCACTGGAGGAAGCGTTATTGTGGATTATGGACTGTCATTATAATACATTAATTGATGGACTGGAGTCATGTGGATTACTTAAGGACTATTGTGATGTTTTTGGACTCTCATTCTGACGGCACCCATTCACTGCTGAGGATCCATTGGTGAGCAAGTGATGTAATGATAAATTTCTCCAAATCATTTCCAAAGAAGAAACAAACTCATGTGCATCTTGGATGGCCTGGGAGTGAGCACATTTTCAGCAAATTTACATTTTGGGTGAACTTCTCCTTTCAGGATGAAAGGCTTACAGTACTCGTGTTTATCATAGCTCTTCATAATTATCATAACTCTTTCTGTCTTAAGAAAATATGTTTCTTTTTGTGTAAAGTAATTCATCCAGATCCTCAGTATGGCGTCATGGGTTTCCAAAGGTCTGTCAGATAAGTTTCTACATTTGAGCCCTGAGCAAATCAGTGCTTAGTCATAAATGAGTAACTGTGGAAGTCAAAACACTGGCTAATTTAATAGAACACAGAATGCAATAAAACCCCGCAGACATCCTGAAGGTCATTGAAATGTTGAGGGCAGTTGGAGAGGGCCAGCGGGGTCTGTGCCCTTGTGGCAACAAGTTGCTTCTGCATCCTGTGAAATCCCCTAAAATCAGGAGTTGTGTATGACTAATAATTTGCTATATTGTGTTTTAACTCAAGGCAGTTTAAATAACTAAATATTTGCATAAACACTGTCCTAGTCAGTATTATGATATTGTGACTTACAAGTTTTCTGTTTTAATATACCGTATTGACCCGAATATAAGACGACCCTGATTATAAGACGACCCCCCTTTTTCCAGATGTACCTTTTGGAAAAAGGCTTTTTGAAAACCAAATCTTGTTTTTTTTTTTTCTCTCTGTAAAACTTTTAAAAAAATGTATTTTTGTTTTGAAAGTATGGTAAGTACTGGTAAAATGTACCAACAATGACATTGGGGGGAAAAAATACACTTTTTGATATACCATAAAAATAACAGGTAGCCCATCTGAATTATATAACATTTAGTCTATCCATCTCAAAGTAGCCTACCAAAATTGTATTATCGGTAGAAGTGAAATCTTATTGTAGTCTTCAAATCTGGGTACAGTCTTATGTTTTAAAATCACTCACAGAGGAAGTTTGGTCCCATCAGGCTAACATGACAGTCACGACTCATAAGTTTTCCGCTGTAAGCTTTTCTTTTTCTTTTGTTTTCACTCGCGATCTTTACAACACAGTACATTACATATTTCATGACACACTTGTTTTATGCGTTTTTGGTGCCACCTATTGTTGTGGGTGTATTATTGACATGTCAAAGTCTAGACCCTGAATATAAGACGACCACGTTTTTTCAGATGTATTTCCAAGAAAAAAAACATCGTCTTATATTCGGCTCAATACGGTATTTTAAAATGTAATATATTTTTGTGATGCAGAGCTGAATTTTCATCTTCATTACTCCAGTCTTCAGCGTCGCATGATCCTTCAGAAATCTTTCTAATATGCTGATTTGCTGGCCAAAAAACATGTATTATTATTATTATTATGAATGATGATATAAAAGAATATTAAAAAACGACATTTAAATGGTAGTGTACATATCCCCCTAATTTAAATTCAGTACTAAAATGGAAAACAATAAACACAGTGCTCTGCAAATTTTAATTATGCTGCACATCCACTAAATGTGCACAGCGTTTTTAAGAAAACTGTTATTGATTATGTATTGATGTGTGGCTTCATTTTTAAGAATTTAGGGTAAATAAAAGAATTCTAAGTGATAAAAAAATTTCCACAATGGCACATAAAATACAGTATTAATTAATTAAATATAGTTAATATATAGCAACAAAGTTTCTTTCTTTAGATGGATGGCCTTACTATTTGTTTGTTTTTTTATACAGATCCTTATCAAGGAATAGTTGTGATAGATTATTTATTATAATTAATTATAAGACAGATAGTTCTAGTCCTGGATGCTGTTTGGTCAATATTTTCTTACGTAAATATCTTAAAATTATATTGCTTAAAACAACTAAAGCATTACTGTTTCATAAACATGTATAAACCTTTCCTAACCATTTTCATAGAATATGCAAACTTCCTGCCCCGTGATTCATAATCTTTTTAGGACACTCATGGCCCTCAAATAGATCCCTACTTTTAGCTATGAATTGAAACCAGGCATGATGGTAATCTCTATTAAAACACTAAACTGTTTGTGTGTGCACTAAGGGATATAGTTCCAGCACTCCATAACACACATTATCTCCTGTACGGCAGTTTGGCGCCAGTATATCATGACAATGAAGAGCATTGCCTCACCTCCTCACTTATGTGTCTACTTCAATGGATCTGCTTTTGCACCAGCCATGTCGATGAAAATGTAACCCCTCAGATCTAGACTATTTACAGTAAATTCCTCCAAAATGCAAGACTCATGTTACTGTTAAAAAAAAGGACGAACGGCTGCTGGAATGGAATGTATTCCTTCCTTCGATCCTTGTACTTTACAAATGACTAACAGGGGATTTGTGTTCTTAAATATATTAAATATACCAAATATTAGCATTTAAAGTGAAGGAAAGTGCTAGAAGAATATTTTGGGCTAGATTTATGTGCTTGAATCAACTGACTGGTTTTAGGACTGAAAACCAACTGGTTTTTAGGACTGACCAGTACTTATGACTGTTATGATGAATGAGGGAATAAAAATATGAGACTGGACTAACGCATAGTTGTGGCTGTTGCTTGCAGCACATTTTAAAAGCAAATGAAGACATTGGCACAGATAAAGACAGACATTTAAAGGTGCCATAGAATGCATTGATACAATATTTTAAATTGTTCTCTGATATCTACCGTATTGGCCTGAATATAAGACGACCCCCCCTTTTTCCAGATGTACCTTTTGGAAAAAGGCTTTTTGAAAAAACAAATCTTGTGTTTTCCTGAGAAAAAAAAAACAAAAAACATTATTTCTTAAATTATTTTCATATTGCATATTTTTCCAATTTTAATTTTTGTTTTGAAAGCATGATAAATACTGGTAAAAGGTACCAACAATCACATTTGAAAAAATATACACTTTTTGATATACCATAAAAACAACAGGTAGCCCATCTGAATTATATAACATTGTTTTTCCATCTCATCATAGCCTACCAAAATGTTATTAACAGTTGAAGTGAAATCGTATTGTAGTCTTCAAATCTGGGTACTGTCTTAAATTTTAAAATCACTTACAGAGGAAGTTTGTTCCCATCAGGCTAACATGACAGTCACGATTCATGCCGCTGTAAGCTTTTCTTTTTCTTTTGTTTTCACTCGCGATCTTTACAACACAGTACATTACATATTTCATGGCACACTCGTTTTACATGTATTTGGCGCCACCTATTGTTGTGGGTGTATTATTGACATGTCAAAGTCTAGACCCTGAATATAAGACGACCGCGTTTTTTCAGATGTATTTCCAAGAAAAAAACATTGTCTTGTATTCAGGTCAATACGGTACATAGAAGGTATGTGGCTTAGGTAAGGGCAAAAAATCTCCAGAAACGGTTTTACATGTCCTTTTACAACCCTAGGATTTGTCCCTAGAATTAAATGGTCTGTTATTACCTTATTTGGAAGGGTCATGAATAATAATGTTGAGCTATGCTCTGATTGGCTGTTTCACAGCGCGGCTCATTTCAGTAGCTCACACAGCAAACAGATCTCTACTGTCCGGCGTGAACGATGACGAGATTAGGCATCCAACCTTATATGTTTGAGCCTGTATGAAACGAAGATACGGATTTTGAGAGATTTTGCAACAATGTTTAGTGAGACGCTGCGGAGTGAACGAGGCTTGAGAGAGAGTTGTGAGTGAGGGTGTGGCCACGGACGCAGCCTCTGTGTTGCCAGATCCAGCTGTTATAAGCATTTTTGGACTTGTCTTTTAGGGTCAGCAATTTTATTTATTTATTGGTTATCGTTTTTTGTTTATTTTAATAGCAATATCTGGCAACACTGTATCGATGATTCGGCTGTGCAGGTCCTTCTGGCCTAGAACATGGGCTGGTATACATTATGCAAATGTTGGGGGTGTAAACATTAACAATCCCGACTGTAACATCACAGTCAGTGTTATGTTGGGATTAGCCTCTTTTTCAGTGGTCTTTTTCATGCACGAGATTTACAAAAGGAGGAGGAAACAATGGTGTTTGAGGCTCACGGTATGTTGTTTCCATGTACAGAACTCTTATTATTCAACTATGCCAAGGTAAATACAGTTTTCCATTCTATGGCACCTTTTAAAGGTTGCAGTTTCCTAGCTAGTAACAAACATTCTTTACAGCCTGCTCAAATGGATCTTAATTTGGGTTGAAACCTTTAAGAAAATCACTCATGGTTTAATTAAAATTAAAAAACAAAATGGTTACTATAGTTCAGGGATAGGCAACGGTCCTGGAGTGTCGATGTCCTGCAGAGTTAGTTCCAACTCTGAAAAAAAAACCCTCACCTGCCTTAGCCCTAGTGATCCTGAAGACCTTGATTAGCTTGTTCAGGTGTGTTTAATTAGGTTTGGAGGTAAACTCTGCAGGATATCGACACTCCAGGCCTAACGTTGCCTATCTCTGCTATAGTTAAACCATTGGTAAGTAAACCATGGTTTTGCTACACTGACCATAGTTAAACCATGGTATTTGTAGTAAAACTGTGGTTACACAAATGGTAATCAATACATGGTTGCTACGGTTTTACTATAGTGGGAAGTAACTGGGCTTGGGGGCAAAAATGCTACCAAAGCGACAAAAATGCCCCTCAAATTTAAGGTAAAAGGGCAAAAAATGCCCCTGCACATACATACATACATACACACATATATATACACACATATATATACATATATCAGCGAGCGGCGGAGAGGAGCAGCGCTTTCAGTTAAACACAGATATTATGTTGCTTCTCTAATTTTACATGCAAGTATAGCTGAAATCACAGCACAGATATTGTCTTTATCTTATGTGGGTTTTTTTTCATGTGTCTAATAGACATGAACAAGTTCTTTGAAAAGCATCTATGACCTTTGAAACATGTCTAGTCTTCATACTCTATATGTTGACTGTGGTTTCATCACGTTACTGGAAGCGACCCCAGTAACGTGATATTTAACCCCTGGTATGCAAATTTTTACTGGGGGACCCCCCTCGAAATGAGATTGGACTAGCTTTTGGCTAGTTTTGAATGGCAATTGGGTGGGATTTGTTGTGAAAAACTAGTAACTCTGACTGTACTGCACTCTCGTGAGTTCTCTCATCATGAACAACAAGTCCAGATAGTAGTAAGAGACAAATTTTTCAGTGTAGAAAGCTTCTGTGAGTATGGGGACCAGTTCACGCTAACCGTGTTTTTGCTTTGAAAAATGCGAGATGTGGGCAGTGGAACGGGGAAAAAGGTCTTAAGGCTTGAACTTCTTTTAACCTGAACTCGCACAAGACGCTGCATAAGACGCGATTGCAACGGTCAAACACGTCCGTCCGTGGCGTTTATTTGTTTACATAGAATAGCAATGGAAAAGTAGCGCAGTGAAGTAGACAAATGCGTTCTGTGTGAGCAGCCACTAACAGGATTTTTTGGTAGTGCTATTCGCGCTATACTGAGGTGAGGTCATTGATGCTTTAATAATCTTTTCTTGCTTTCTGTATATAATTTATATTTGAATTACCCTTTTTTTTCATGCTGCGAATTAGCAATTTTAAAATAACCAATGTAAAGTCTTGATTTTCTAAAGCATAAAAAGCATAAAACTAATTCATAAATGCCTTAGTTTTTTTTTTTTATTAGTTTTTTTTTTTTTGTCTGTGTAGCTAGAATATGAGGAGCTGTTTCCTCAAACACAAAAACATTTTATGTAGTATATTAATCAACATTAATAGTCATTATTACAATATCAAGAGCCACAATCGACAGTAGTGTAATAATTGTTGTCATAATATTGCAATATATTTACATTTAGCCATTTTGCAGACGCTTTTATCCAAAGCGACTTGCAATTGGGGAATAAGTGATTCTTCTTAAAGAGGCAAACAGACACAGGAAGTGCTTGTAATACCAAGTTTCATGCATTGCTCAAACAAGTACAAGCTAGAAAGGGAAGGAATAAATAAAGAGAAAGACAAAGTTGTTGTTTTTTTTTTTTCTTTAATTTAGGATGAAGTCAAGAAGCGTCGAAAGAGATTAGTTTTCAGCTGTCGCTTGAAAATTGTCAGGGATTTAGCATTCCGGATAGGGGTGGGAAGATCATTCCACCAGCCAGGATGGTGAACAAGAATGTTCTGGAAAGTGATTTTGAGCCTCTCTGTGATGGTACCATGAGGCGTCTCTCACTAGTGGATCTCAGACTTCTGGAGGGGATGTAGATTCATAATAGTGAGTGTAAGTAGGCGGGTGCTGAGCCTGTGGCTGTTGTATATGCAAGCATCAATGTCTTGAACTTTATGCGAGCCGCAACCCGGGAGTCAGTGCAGGGAAACAAAGAGAGGTGTAACATGGGCCCTTTTGGCCTCATTGAAGACCAGTCGTGCTGCTGCTGCATTCTGAATCATTTGTAGAGGTTTGATTGTGCTTGATGGAAGTCCAGCCAGAAGAGCATTGCAGTAGTCCAGCCTAGAAATGACAAGAGCCTGGACAAGAAGTTGTGCAGCATGCTCCGTTAGAAAGGGCCTGATATTTCTGATGTTGTGCAGTGCAAACCTGCAAGATCGAGCATGTAGTCAGCTGGTCATCAAAGATTACACCAATATTTCTGACCGAAGTTGATGGGGTAATTGTAGAAGAACCTAGACGGTGAAATCATGCTGTAGAGTTGGAGTGGCAAGGAAGACAAGAAGCTCAGTATTTGCCAGGTTGAGCTGTAGGTGACGTTCTTTCATCTATGCTTAGATGTCCGCCAGACAGCCTGAGATCCGTGCAGCTACAGTTGGATCATCTGGTTGAAATGAGAGATAGAGCTGTGTGTCATCAGCATAGCAATGGTAGGAGAAGCCATGTGCCTGTATGATGGGACCCAGTGATGTAGTGTATGTGGTGAAGAGGAGGGGTCCAAGAACCGATCCCTGAGGAACCCCAGTGACCAGTATATGTGCTTTTAATACATCCCCCTCCCCCCCAGGCCACCCTGAATGATCTACCAGTGAGATAGGATTCAAACCAGCGAAGTGGAATCCCTGTGATGAGAGGGTGGACAGGAGGATCTGATGATTGACAGTGTCAAAAGCAGCTGATAGATCCAGCAGAATAAGAACTGAACTTTACAATTAAGAATATTTTTGCTCTTACAATGGTAATATGCCCCCTCAAAATTAATTCAAGGGAGCAATTATTGCCCTTAATAGAAAAGTTAATTTCTAACCCTGCTAAGTATAAGAGCTACAGAAAAGAACTCTTCAGATGAATCCTGAATTCTGTCTCCTTCATCTGGATGTCTTATCTGTTCAGTGAGAGCGCTTCTTATCTCTCTTTCGTATTCAGTTCCCAAATTGGTTGAGGGTCTGGACCACTAAAAATAGTGGGGCAGAGTGACATTGATAATCTCTGGTAATGGCATGTTACAGACTCGTCTTTCTGCTGGAAACCAGCTACATCATTGGCAGTCATCTGCTGCTGACAGCGAGCTGCAGTTTTGCCCCAAGAGTGTCATCTCTGGATTTCAGTTAGATAAAAAAAAAAAAAATCCCACATTTCAAAAGTTGGAGTTTGAGTAGTTTGAAGGGTCTGTGTTTTGTAGGGAGAAAGATCTTCAGTGGATGGATCCTTTGAAAATATTCTTCTTGCTTCTTGATATTTATTTCATTTGAAATTTTACAGTTTCAAAAAATAAGCTGGCCACCAATTCTCAAATACACTGCATCTAAACCATAGATGGGAAAAAAAATAATAATAATAATATTAAAAAAATATATATATAATTAATCACAATAGTGAAATACTTTAATGGTTATTTTTACTTTTTCTTATAATTTATTTTTAAGAGTATAGTCGATCCCGATGTTTTATTTTTATTTTATTTTTTAATTAAATTTGCACTAATTTTATTAATGTATTTGTATATTTATTTATTTAGATTGTGTAATATATATATATATGTAAATCATAACTCTTTTTCGACAGTCGTTTAGTTTATTTGGCACTAATTTTAATTATTTATTAAAATTTATTAAGCTTATTTATTTTTAACTATGTACAAGAAATACATACATGATGAATAAAGTGTTTGTGTAATAATAATAATTGTATTTATTATTTCTCCAATTTTTATTGTCTCTTCCTTAATTGTCTTTTAGCTTTTATTTATATTTTTATTTTTAAAATATATTTATATTTTTATTCATATTTGAGCCAAATGAAACGTCTTGCATAATATGAACCTTTATCGCAGTGAGAGACTTCCTTTAAGACTTTTATTTAATTATGAATCTAGATTATTTCAAATAAAAATATGTATTTATTTATTTATGTGTGTTACATAAAATTATTTATGTGTTCTTTTTTGCTTTTAAGAATGTAGTAATTTATTACTACATTTATTTTGCACTGTTTAACTAATAATCATCATTTATTTTGTTTATTATATTTAATATTGATTAAAATATTTTATTGTGGAATACATTTGATTAGTTTCTTTTTTTCTTTCTTTATTGTCTCTCATTTTATTTTTATTATTTTTTACATTTAATCTTTTTTTTTTTTTCCAAATGAAACTTCTTGCATACTATGAAACTTCAGTGCAGTGAGAAACTTCTTGTTAGATGTTTCTCAAAATCCATCTTACAGAACAGAGATTTAATAATGTCGGGATGATTAGCAATGAGTTCATGCATAGGGCACAAAAAGTTGTGGGATTTTCAACAATATCTGTACAGATGGGAACCACAGCGTTACTGCTAAAGATCAAACATGCAAAGGCTGAGATACAGAACATGTGTGATTAAAAGCACACAAATCTCATGCAGTCCCACTGTGCTCAATCTTTGATCTCCGTCTCTCTCTGTAGGCTTACATCAGCGCCAAACACGAGGGAGACAAGGTGATCATCTTCGAGAGGGCCAACGTCATCTTCATCTTCAACTTCCACCCAACCAACAGCTACAGCAACTACAGAGTGGCAGTAGGGCCGCCGGGGAAGTATCCTTCACCTCTTTAGATGCTCCGTCTGATGGCAACTTCATAATACTGCTCTCAAAGATTGAGAAAAGCAGTGTTGTTATTAACTATAACAAATTCTAAAACTATTAAAATTGTTTGCTTTAATTGAAATAAAGCTGAAATAAATCAAATAAAAATAAAATAAGAAATATTAGATGAAAAAGTTATTTCAGTTGGTTACCAAGGCAACATTTCTATTTTTGTCTATTTTTTAAGTTTAAATTGAAGTACTAAAATTGCTAAAACGTAAATAAAAATAAATAGAAATGTAAAAAATAATAAAAATGACAAAGTACATGCCTAAATTACTAAAACTTAAAAACTTTTAAAAAAATACTGAAATATAAAAATAAAACCAAAATATGAATGCATACTATAACAAAACATAAACAATAACAAAACATGAGTTGTAAAAAAACTGTATGGTAACATTCTTCCACATTTCTGATTGTATTATTCACTTTGATTCAAATTATTCAAAAAGTGATTCACATGATCTTTGTTATTGCATGCTAAGAAGGCAAACCAAAAAATATTATTTCAATGGATATTTTACTGTTACAAAAATAAGCAGATTTGGGCCAGAAATACACTGCAATGTTGCAGCTAATACCCTAAATAATAATTATGATAATAATAAATAACTGTAATAATAATCATGTTGTAATAATAATAATAATGTATTCATTCCCAATATTTATTATTATTATTATTATATTTTCATTTTTAATTACACCACTGTATTGCAGCAAATACCCAGAATAATAATAATAATAATAATAATAATAATAATAATAAATAACTGTAATAATAATCATCATGTAATAATAATCAACATGTAATAATAATAATAATAATAATATTAATGCAATTATTTGCAATGTGTATTATTATTATTGTTGTTGTTGTTGTTGTTGTTGTTTTTAATGTAATCATTTCCTATTTTTATTATTATTATTATTACACCACTATATTGCAGCTAAGACCTTAAATAATAATAAGAATTTAAATATAATAATAATAATAATGCTGTTATCATCATCAATATTTATTCATTTTTTTCATTCTATCGTTCTTTCTATCTATCTATATATCACAACCCTCATCCCTCATTCCAAACCCATATGATGTTCAGTGGAACTCGATTTTTATTTAATATTTTTGAATATTATACTGGTTGCAAAAACGCCATAAAATTGGTCCGTATGACTTATGGCAAGTCTTCTGAAGACGTACAATAGCTTTTGTGTAACAAGCAACTGAAGTTTTGTTTGCAACAGCATGCGGGTGAGCAAATGATGACAGAATATTCATTAAAGAGTGTGATTGTGTACAACAGGTTTAGTTGCGTCCGTGTCGCTGTGAAGCTGCAGGAAGTGTTTTCAGCAGGGAACTGACGGAGAACCCAGCTTTCAGATGCAGACAGCTGAGAAGCCGCAGAAATGGTTCTCATTATGAGCACGGGAGGTAAACACGCGTTACTGTGTGTATGTGTGTGTGTGCATGTGCGTGCGTTTGTCTGTAAGGTAACCATGCTCGAAAGATGAGAGTCAAAGCAGACCGTCCAATTAGAGCAGAAGACAGATGAAAGTGCCACTCTGTGTCAGAAGAGGTAAACAAGTATGACCCAACGAGTCCAGAGTGCTTTTTCATTAAACCCCAACCATCTTACACGCATATATCTGTACGTATGCATCCATATTTCTCTCTGTTATCTCACAGTCGTCTGTTAGGCGGTATCAGATCGGTCGGGTAAAGTCATAGCATTATATCTTTAGATGTGTGAGAGTGAAATGGGCTTGTGTGTTTTTGGTGTGTTCAGGAAGCCTCAGTGGACTGTTTTACATCTCAAATGTGTCCTTGTGATTGTGTCTCTGGTTTTTATATATAGTTCAGTTCATTTATTATACAGTTTTGAATTGTGCCACCAATAGACCACTATATTGCTCCTTAATATTATATTTGAAAATTTTAATCTCACTGCAAATATAACATTTTAACATTTTAGTTGAATTGCTATTGGATGGTGTGTCACATGATCTTTGTGACCACAAGATCTCATTGCAAACCAAAATATTTCACTGGACATTTTACTGTTGCAAAAATAATCTATTTTAGTTCACAAATATGCCTCATTATTGCAGCAAATAAACGGAATACTACTACTACTACTACTACTAATAATAATAATAATAGTAATAATAATTCATTATTATTAGTAGTAGTAGTATTCCGTTTATTTGCTGCAATAACATTATTATTATTATTATTATTACTACTACTACTGCTGCTGCTACTACGACTACTAATAATAATGTATTATTATTATTATTATTAGTGATAATATATAATAACAATAATTAATTGTTGTTGTTATGATGATGATATTATTTTTTATTTTTCGCCTTTTTAATGTCCTTTTTAATATTTTATTTATCTCCAAATATTAAGTCCCAGTATTCATTCATTCATTCATTCATGCATTCATTCAAATATTTATTAAATAAAAAGACAATCATGATTTATTATATTATTATAAATAGTTTACTTTCTCTTGTTTTAATGTCTGCTCATGTGACCATGAATCATTTCACTTGTTGATCATCATAATTTGATTTGCCAATTGTAATCTTACCACAACCATAATATTTCATAATTTCAGTCAACTCCCATTGCATTTGTGGCACTTAATCTTTGTCATTGCTTTGCGATATTAGGTGAATTTGAGAAGGTACTGTACTTTAACAGATGTTCAGCTTGGATGTTTTTTTTTTTTTTCTTCTACTTTTTTCCTTTTAAAGCTGAATAGTTCACATGACAGATGAGTAGGTGTTTTTTTTTTTGTTTGTTTTTTTCTAGAGCACATTAGGATGCATTTGTGTTTACAGCGCCGATGAGGCCAAATGTGTCCCTGAAACACTGGAGCACAAAACACTTTGCAGCCTGTTTACGCTTATATTCAATACCACGTGTAAAATGGGCCAAAACTAGGTTTTTTGACTGTTTACACATTAAAATACACTTTGGCGTGAGTTCCCGCCTAATCAAATGACAGCTGCAGAAGCCATATTTCTGTAAACAAGTGGAGTTGCAAACTGAAACTTTACTACAGGTAAAACCCAAAACAAAAAAAAGCTTCACGGAGGCGGACATGGTCATGAATTTGGATTCTGGAGAGAGAGACAAAGCACTTGAACGCCTTAAAAAGTCTCTCCCGTGTCCTTTCAGCAAGAAGAGCAGCAGTTTTGTTCCTCAGACTGTTTCTCTCTTTGCAAAAAAAGAAGACAAAGTTTCCCCTGAGTTAAGCACTCCACCACAAACATCAGCCATTAAAATTCTGTCGACATCAGCTTTTGACAGGAGCTCAAACCTTCGATGCTTTGCTTTGGTTTTTTTTCCTCTCAATCTTTGGTTCTCTACTCTCAATGGGCGCGTTCTTCAGGTGCTTCTCTCCATTCAGAAGGATGGAGTATTGTAAATCCCTGTTGGGTATCATCATGAAAGCACATCCTGTCAGGCCTGATGTGTCTTTGATACGCTGCGTGCCAACAGGCGTCTGTGATTGTGTCAGGTCATCATTCTCCTATTATCTGTCAGGGGCATTTACCTGAACGCCATTCTAAATAATTCAAGCATATCAGCATTCCTCCTTGAATCTGTAACAGGCTTGTCCTCGGGCAAAACAGCAGCACGCTTTATAGCTCAAAGATGCTTGATGACTTTATACAAAAAAAAAAAAAATTGCGTAATGATTGTAATAAAGGAGGGAAATGCATATTATGTGTGAGGCAGAGCACAGGGGATCTCGTGGGGATGATTTCTGCTGATGAATATGAAAGTGTTGTAAGGAGGGTCAGTGTGTCATACAGGCATGTATTGGTTATAATTTGGCCTACTATATTTCTACTTCTATACTATAAGTTCCTACTATATTTGCATTGAGCAGATCACACTTAAAATCATTGTAGAATCATTGTGAACCATTAAAATTGTAGGATTTACTCTGTTTATTTATTTAGTACTTGTATACTTACACACTACCGTTCAGAGGTTTGTATTTTAATTTTTGCATTAAATAATTCAATTATTTTAATGTATTTTATCTTTGCAATGGCAAAGCTGAATTTTCTGCATCATTACTCCAGTCTTCAGTGGCACATGATCCTTCAGAAATCATTCTGATATGCTGATTTGCTGCTCATTTCTTATCATTATCAATGTTGAAAACAGCTGTGTTGATTAATATTTTATTTTGTGGAAACTGTGATACATTTATTCAGGGTTCTTTGATTAATAGAAAGTATAACTGAACAGCATTTATTTGAAATGGAAACATTGTCTTCCCTGTCACTAAAATTAATGTGTTTTTGCTTAATAAAAATATTAATTTAAAGGGACAGTTCACCCAAAAATGAAAATTCTGTCATCATTGACTCCACATATATATATATATATATATATATATATATATATATATATATATATATATATATATATATATACTGTATATCTCAATGGCTACTGTCAACTGGTTACCAACATTCTTCAAAATATCTTCTTTCGTGTTAGGGTTGGAAAGAAAAGTTAGGGTTAAGGTTTAAGAAAGAAACTCATACAGGTTTGGAATAAGTGGAGAGTGAGTATATGATAACGTAATTTTCATTTTTAATGAACTATCCCTTTAAATGTATTATTATTATTATTATTATTTTAAAAAATCTTACTTAACCCAAACTTTTGAAATGGTAGTGTGTCAATATATTTTGACATGAACATCAGTTAAGTTAATATATAGTAATAGTTGTTGATATTTAATATACAAACTGGCATTAACCAGCATAATAAATGCAGTAACAAATTATTGTTCATTGTTAACATATGTAAAATTATAAAAAAAAATAATTAAATAAATAAAACATTTTGCTGTTGAGATAGATGCCATTGTTGTATCACATAATTCTTAAATTATATATATATTTTTTTTAAATAATGTAACTTGATTTAAAAAAAGGTATGGTTTTCAGTAGGGTTTTTATTTTTAATTTTTTTTCCTTAGATTTTACACAAATTGTAGTGCTGATATGTGTTACTAGAAATGTACAAAATCACACAAATCACGTATTTTAAACCATATTTAAAGGTCCCACGCTTTGGCAACCAGGTTGCAAAAGAGCTCTCAAAACCTTTGACGATCAAAATTTTATGAAGTTATGAAAACACCTCTGAAAAGTTTCAGGCCCTACTTCAGCCTATTCACTGAACACGCCAGTAGAATTTGCCTAATGTTTGCTACAAGAAAAAGTTACAAAATACAGCTGAGATGATGCACTTCACTACGGCTTCATTTTGAAATTTAGTTCCAGAATGCTTTCCAGTGCCAAGACCCGTTTGCACCTCAAAGGACAGACCGCCATTACTGCCTTCGCTAACACGAGAGAAGCACGATATCACGACCCTCTTCCCAATCACGATCATGCACACGTTTTCTTCAGGTCATCAGAGTCCAGCGGTCCTTAGCCCTGTCACCCTCTCGTCCGCTCTTTTTCCTCCTGTGAGCAAATTGACTTTGATCTCAGGCCCTCCCCTTTGTTCAGCAAGGCTTGGTTGATTACAGTGCTTCACCGCCAGCACTGCCTGGCCTCCGAGACAAGCATCTGTAAGCGCTAACAAAAACATAATTGCTAAAAGCCTCCAACTGCCAATTTCAGCTGGAGAGCCACTGCTGTTACACTGGCACGCTTGCCAGGGAACATTGAATTAGCCATTCTGGGTCTTGTGTAGTCGCACTCATCTACACACATACACATACTTTTAGTATTCTTCCTGCACGTACACACTCGCTGTACTGTCACGTAGACTTTGGTCCTGGGTGACATTCATGCTTGTCTAATGGGAATGGGTGGTATTAATCAATGCATGAATGCTTAAGGTAGACTTCCTCTTTATAAAGGATCCCTGAGCCTTATTTATGCTCTTTCTCTCTCCATCTCCCCGAAGACGTCTTTTTATGGATCTCAGACGTGCCGTCTGTGTGAATTCACATGTGGCAGGAACTGATATTCTGCAACGCAGCACTTCTTGCTTGCATCTTGCTTCTGGTGCTCTTCCTCTAGAGCGGCAACATCAAATGTTGGCATTGATAATGGCGTTACTGGTTTTGGAACAGCTTGGAAATACATTTCCAATGGTAGGCATGCATATGCACCTTATTATTTTGCAAAAGACCAGCCTAACCCAGGTTTAAGATGGACTCCCTGGCTGACCAAGATGTCTTAAAGTGCCCAAACCCCTCAAAAACCAGTAAACCACACCTACACTATAATAGTCGCGTGGACTATTTTAACAATGTCCTCACTACCTTTATGTGCCTTAACCATGGTAGTTCTCTTGCAGTCTATGCAGGGTCAGAAAGCAGAACGATGAACTTTGTAAAAATCGACGCGTTTCAGAAAGGCGGAGCATAGAGGAGCAACAATAATGTACAGTATGTGGAAAATAATGTGTTTTTTGAACCTCGAACCGCGTAAACACATTGCATTACACCAAAAACACAAAATAATGTTATTTTTAGCAACATCATATGACCTCTTTAAGTGGTTTATTTCAGCAGGGAGATTGTCACAATATGCCTTTCATGCCTTCCATCTGTCAGCTTTTCTGCTAATGATAATGATACATCATGCAAATTGTCCACTAGTCAATGGCTGTTCTTTGAAAGGACAGCAGGCAAACAGGGTCAGATTTGAAGCTGTTTGAACTCTGAACATTGTGTTATAGCCCTTGATCTGTGTGCAACATGACACTGCACTTTGTAGAGTTCAGTGCAATGTGGAATACTAGCGTAAGTCATATGAAAGGACCTTTGGATGAAATTAGCCTGCTAGATGCTAATGATGACACTGTAATTGAGCTGTAGAAGTGAAGACTAGTCCACAAAAATACATTTAATTTAGTGAAACTGTACTCAGATGTTGCTCTATTTCATCAAGGAAAATAGTTCCAAATAAAGTAACAGGTGAGCCGCTGTGCAACTCTAAAAGCAAAACCAGCGGTGTTTCATTCATGAATGAATGTGCGTGTTTGAACAAATCTAGTGAGTCAGTGATTCACGATTACCCATTCACAAAGACAGTCACTTGCTTCATTCCTGAATGAATCAGCTGTTCGAACGAATCATTTGAATGAATGATTCAGTGATAAAATCAGTGACTTGCCGCCACCAGCTGGCGGATTTAGTTTCATTTTTAGCTTATAATTTCAGTTATTTAAATAATTTAATATTTATGATTCAAAATTTTAATCTCCACATTAATTTATGAATTTAATTGCACTCATGCCACCTCTGAACCCCATTAAATGTCTGAAAATGTACCTACAAGCCACTTTTGTGTTCTTCTGTGCCACCTCTGTAGTATAAATAATTTTTTTATTAATACTAATTTCATATGATCGGTAACTTATTTGTCTTATTCTACTTCTTCTTCTTCTTATATTGTATTAAATAGAAATTTTGAAAAGCTTAAACATACATTTTTTAATTTTACAGATGAAAATGATGCCATTAAAAATGTAAAAAGAAAATACCCCTGTAAGTCACTTTAAGGAGTCAAATGTCACCTCGTATTAGGAAGGCAAATTTTTTATCAGAGTTTTTTATTATTGATTAGAAGGTGCTCCTAATTTATTTATTTATTTTTTTTAAATTGGGAGGACAAGCGCTCCTAATTACAAAAAGAAAAAAAGTGCTCTTAAACTGTGTGTGTGACAGGTATGGCTGTGGAATGGGGTTTGGCCGAGGAAAAATGTTCGTCCAAAATATATATATATATATATATATATATATATATATATATATATATATATATATATATATATATATATATATATATATATATATATATATATATATATATATATATGCATATATGCATTTTTGGTTTCCCTTTAACCCCTGTGTTTTGCTGAGTCCTATTTTTTTCTGCTCTACACACAAAATATTTATTAAATCATTAATAGATTTGTGTAATTATTTGCCTTCATATTATACCATATTTGTCTTTATTTTATAACATAGATGAAGCTAAATGTTAAATAATGTTAGCCTTCAAATCTACTGCTTATCTCTTTACAAAATGCAGCTACTGATATCTATATTTCAGTCGTAGTTACAAGTTAAAAGATGTTCAGTCATGTTTTATTTAATTCAGTGATCCAGCCTACGTGCTAAAAGTCCAACCAAGTCTCATTAGAAAAATGTGCCTGTGGCGACACTTCTACAAAATTGTATTATGATTTTTCTTGTACATTTTGTGTCACTTTCAAAGTGAAATGTCCAGTGAGTGGCACTAAAAGCATTCAGTTCTATCCAAAACAGATGTGACTCTAACATTTTATTACGTTAGCTGTACATATCACGACAATTCATAAATGTCCCATGAGTGGTGTTAAACTCTAAACTGATAGTGTGAGCAAAAACAAACATAACATAAAAATACACCTTTTCACAGGACTCGTACTTGAGTGCTTGTTATCGTGAGTACGGTGCTGGATAACACTGTATTTTAAGGTGTCCTTTTTACACGTTACATGTACTAATAATAGCACTTAATTATGCATAATTACATGCAAGTAACCCTAACCCAAACCATATAGTAAGTGCATGTAGTTAATATTACTCAGTACTTAAATGTATAATTACACTGCGTAAAGTGTAACCCAGTGCTGTACCGGGTGAGCTACCGAGCAAGTTTACTTCAGATAACCCACATATATGGAGCTGGTTATGTGATGCAAACGTTAAAATGTTTTAGTGTACAAATCATGCACTATGGTAAAAAGTGTTTCGTACTGTACATGGAATAAGTCTTTATTAATAATCTGCCACTGTAATCATAATGTGTGAAAAGGAACAAATGTTTTTGCTGTTTTACTACCACTTGTGGTAATTTTACCTGGAAACTGCAGTGAATTGTATGTATAGGTACATTTTTGCATAAATGTAGCTAGAGGCACAGTTCTAAAGTGTAAGATATTTATTATTAGCATGTTTGAATTGCAAATGAACAAAATTGGCTGTTTAATTCATAAATGTAAGGTGTTTCCTGCACTTTAAGGAGAACTTGCATGCACTACTTTTTATATAAATCCTGACAGTAAGCAACTTATATGAATCCCCCATTAATTCTCTCTGAGAAAAAAGAAGGCATCAGATCATTTTGTTTTTCTCATTCTCTTCCCGATAACATCTCCGAAATATCCATAACAAAGGAAGTTTGTTCTATCAGAGAGAGAATTCAATGCAAATAGGAGTATGGGGGAGTAGGGTCAGGAGGGGGCATCTGTCGTCATCCTCAGCAGGAACAATACGCCAAGCAACACTTCTTTTTAATCATCGCTATCAAAGCCGGCAAGCTGGCAGTAAAAGCCAAGTGTGCTCCAGCTCCGGGGCAGAGTAAGAGAGCGTTTGAGGATAACACGAAGACCCACCGCTAGCCCATGGGGATAGGAGGTGATTATTCAAGCAGCCAATTAGACGCCTGTCTGCATGTTTGTTACAACTCACAACTGTTTAAACCCCCGAGAGGCCAAGGTAAACAGAGATAGAGAGAGAGAGCAGGAGTGGAGAGATTCTCTGTCTTTTCCTTCCTTGTGCCACAGGAATACACTTGTTTACTTACACTTCGAATGTGAAAACTGTATATTTACATGGCAATTAAATGGCAAAAGTCACATAACTAAAACGTTTAGTATTTTGTTTTCTGTAGATTTGTAGACACATATGATACAACATTATGGCGATCCAACAGTAGCAAAAGTAAAAAAGGGAGAAGAAAATACTTTTTAATAACACAAAATTGTTGTGCAGCAGGCAATGTTAAAAAAATCTTAATGAATGTCCCTGATCTATTTTTTTTTATTTTTATTATTCATCTTAATAAATATCCCTGATCTTACTGTGCACAACTCATCGGTTTTAATTAAATGCAGTAACTTTCTCTGTCTTTTACAGCCTTTCTTTTGTGATGGCCTTTCTTTTACACATTGGCAAAGGAAAGTAAAATGAACCGGTATAATCCTATTATTTTCCACTTAATATTGTTTCACTTGGAAAAAACGACACTTTATGGAAGTTAAATTTTTTTATGTTGTCTTTAAATAATTGTTCGATTTAACTTTAGCTCTCTCAACAGCATCTGTGACATTCTGTCAGTTAGCACAGATAATAATTTCAGCATTAATGCACTTATAATGGAAATCTGTGAGGCAGTCCAGATGTTCAGCAATCTCAGCACCTTAAATCTTCAAGGCATCTGTCCATTTTTGGGGTGGGGGTGGGGTGTATAACTTAACTTAAAACACAAAAGCATGAAATAGATTTCCAGTTTTCACTAAATGTGTCTTCATTATTCTTTTATGCTCTCTGTCAAAGATATTTCTTATTCCGGTCATGAGTCTAGGCAATTACTTTTTTTAATATTTAATTTAGTCAGCGTAGCACAGACAGAGTGAAATTGTGTGAGTGCACGTTTGGTGTTGTTTGAAACATTTTTTGATGGAATACATTATTAATATTTTGAAATGGATAAATAATTCTGCCTGGAATTGTTGATGTGGTGGCTCATCGGTTTTGGCTCGTGTGTTTATATGGGACAAATGTGTGTCATTGTCTCGGAGGAGCTCAAAGCAATCAGTGCTGTTGACTTGCAGTGCAGCTCTGCATTCTGACGAGCTGAAGAACGTCAGTTCACATCCAGTGGACACCATGAAGATGGTGGCTTGTTTTGAGTAATTAATAACAGAAAGTAACTTTAAGAGCATCATATCCAAGCGTTTTGATGAATAGATGGATCTGTGTGTTTATTTGATCCCTCAGTTGATACTTTGTCCATCACATGCATGTAAAGAAAGAAAAGAGTATAGTTTACTGTGACTGATTTATCTTCTCCTTCTCATAAGTTTTGTCTCCAGTATCTCTTTGGGTTCCTTAACCACACTCTGCTCCAGATATAAGATCAAACTGGACTCGGATGAAATCCAGTATGGAGGTCATGGCAGACTGGACCACAACACAGAGTTCTTCTCTGAACCAATGGAATTCAACAATCTGCCCAACTCTATGTTGGTAAGCAAACTAGACTATTTGTCACCATAAACGTATAGCAACATATACAACATTCATACGCCAACTGAGTCTGTTTTTCTTTGTCTGTGCTGATTGTGGTGGAAAATATGTGAAAATATTTGTTTAATGGAGCTCAGAGTGCTATTAGAGCACATTGAAAACATTACCACTTAAATTTCTCAGTAGCAATTTTAATACCACAGCAAAAACTATTATGATATTAAACTCACACTTTAATTATATTAATATAAATACATGCAAATTAAATTAAAGTAATGGAACGTAGCCTTTAAGCATTTCTAATTAAGTAAACATTGCCCAAGTAATTAAAAACAAGTAAACAAATTCTCATTTAATTACTCAAGTAGACATTCAGTAATCAAATAAAGATTCAAGAATCACATCACAAGAACTGGATCAAATTAAACAACAGAACAAAGATGCAAATGAAGTAAACAGTGGTGTTCAGGTATATAACAGCAGTACTGTATCAGAAATTCAATGTAAAACAACCCTACTTAAATAAGTGACGTATTCTCCACTACATGATTATTAGATCAAATAAATTAATATCGATGCTGTTGGAGTTTGACTAAAAAGCAAGTCTATAATTTAAATATGTACAGTTTCTTTTTTCTTATTCTCAATACAGTTGTTTGATTAATATTAATGACATAATAGACATTTACACCAGTGGTTCTTAACTAGAAGCCAGGGGCCCACTAGGGGGCCTCAGCAAAGTTCTAAGGGAGCCTTAAGATGACTTAAAAATTTTAGCCAAAACAACTAAAAATCAAGATAGTTATTATTATAAATCAACCCACATCTGTCTTGAAAAAAAACTGTGTATATGAGATTTTTAAAGCGATAGATCACCCAAAAATTAAAATTTGCTCAAAACTTACTTATCCTCAGGCCTAGATGTAAAGTGTTTTTTTTCATCGGAACAGATTTGGAGAAATGTAACATTATATATCTTGCTCACGAATGGATCCTCTGCAGTGAATGGGTGCCGTCAGAATGAGAGTCCCTAACAGCTGATAAAAATATCATCCAAATGGCTCCAGTCCATCAGTTAACATCTTGTCAAACAAAAAGCTGCATGTTTGTTAGAGCAAATTCATTATTAAGACATTTTAACTTTAAATGATCCCTTCTGGCCAAAACTGTTTTGGACTGTTTCGGTGCATATTGCTCTCTTTCAGACGAGATGACTTTTTCACTGGAGAAAGCAATATTATGGATAGAGGGCTAGTATTTTAGCTGAAAGCAACAGTTTAAAACGTTTTAATGATGGATTTGTTTCTTACAAACATGCAGCTTTTCGCTTCACAAAGCGTTAATTGATGGACTGGAGATGTGTGGATTACTTGTGCATTATTGTGGTGTTTTTATTAGCTGTTCGGACTTTCATTCTGACGGCACCCATTCACTGCTGAAGATCCATTGAAGTAATGCTAAATGTCTCCCAATCTGTTCCGATGAAGAAACAAACTCATCTACATCTTAGATAGTCTGAGGGGGAATACATTTTTATAAAATTTTCATTTTTGGGGTGAATTATTCCTTTAAGTGTGATTTCTAAACCTGGAAAGCTTTGTGCCACAGTGCATCCTGAGAGAGTTTTTCTCCTTTGTGTTGTTTTAGTTTCCTGCATTAGCATACAAAACGAAAGAAAACTGAAAGAGCTTTTACTGAAGCTCAAGGCAAGACTTTGTGATTGAACTGGAGCAATGTACAACATTTTAAAGCATGCATTACTCAAGTAATGCATGTACACATTTCAAACCATGCAGTCGCCATATAATGTTCCTTTTGGGCTCCTTTTATGCATTAGGCTCTTTATCAGAGCAGTTATAAATGGGAGTCAAGTGCAACACTATCTGTAGTAGTCATAGTTCAATTAATCTTGCGAGTCACGTGTCTCCATCAGATAAGTTCTTCTATCTCTTGGGTTCCAGCTGTCATATTGTGTATTT
This sequence comes from Onychostoma macrolepis, assembly GCF_012432095.1. Lineage (NCBI taxonomy): Eukaryota > Metazoa > Chordata > Actinopteri > Cypriniformes > Cyprinidae > Onychostoma > Onychostoma macrolepis. The sequence continues at coordinate 9,497,023 of NC_081169.1, forward strand.
TCTTTCCAGAGGCCTTATTGAAATTAAATGCATAGCGTGAAATTTAAAACCCCCATTTCAGGCCGTAGCTCGTGATGCAAGTCTTCATTCCTCCTTCGCTTCTGAACACTCCCCTATTTTTCTCATATTTTCTTTGTCATCCCCCTCATCTCCTTACCTAAGGGCCTGCTGACGATTTAATAAGATCCATAAAAATTCAAAAGCAAACTTTCCGTTTTGCTGACTTGTCCTGTTGTCAACATAATTTAGTAATTGTTAAGCAGAGCGTGTGGACCAATCTTGAGCTTGTAGGTAAAAGGTGGCAAAATAAAAATTTGCATAACTGATGTTTGTTTTCTTAGGTTTGCTTAGTTGCATGACTGCTTGGGACCAAATTAATGGACTGAATTCATGAATACAATATATCCACCCTCATGTTGTTGACTTGAGCACAAAAGAAGATATTTGTTGTTGAGAACAAAAGAAGATATTTTGAAGAATGTTCATGCTGCTCTTTTCCCTACAATGAATACAAAGATCATATAGACACCCAAAATTATATAGGTGCTTACACACTAGGAATGGTTATTTTGATTGATTTCGGAGACTCAAATCTTTATACTAGTTCACAAAAATAAATAATTATTGTATTTATTTATTTATTTAATGTCCGTTGTTTGTTTTATTTTATTCAGAATTGTCCTGATTTGTTGAGTGACTCTTACTGCAGGTTACATCAGTCAGTAGGTAATAAAATTAAAACTGAAATAAAATGTGTAAAATTATCTAAACATTAAAAATAAAAAAAAAAAAATAAATATACCAAAACTTATAATTCATGATATGTGACCCTGGACCACAAAACCAGTCTTAAGTGTCAATTTTTTGAAATTGAGATTTATACATCACCTGAAAGCTGAATAATTAAGCTTTCCATTGATGTATGGTTTGTTAGGATCAGACAATATTTGGCCGAGAGACAACTATTTGAAAATCTGGAATCTGAGGGTGCAAAAAAATCTAAATATTGAGAAAATCACCTTTAAAGTTGTTCAAATTAAGTTCTTAGCAATGCATATTACTAATCAAAAATGAAGTTTTGACATATTTACGGTAAGAAATTTACAAAATATCTTCATGGAACATGATCTTTACTTTATATATATATATATATATATATATATATATATATATATATATATATATATATATATATATATATATATATATATATATATAAAACACTGGTAATGAGTGAGTCATTGAATCATTTACTCTACTGTTTTATTGACTGAGTCTACTGAATTCTCTATGTAGGTCTTGTGCTGGTCCAAGTCTTATTCAATTTCTAAACACTGACTCGTTGAGTGAAAGGGTGGGTTTGTTCAATAGGTCCAAACAATGAAATGCTCCTGCACAAGCCACATGCGAGTCTTGAATTACTTATGCTCTCAGTCGTCATGTTCTATCTGATACAGTAGCAGGTGCTCCGATTCTGTAACAGGCATCTATTAAAGCTGCATTATTTACAAACTGTATTATTTTCATACTATTAAACTTGCAGAACTTACTCTGGAAGACCTCAGGGGTTGAAGAGATCTCAAGGCCTTTGACAGAAAATAGCAGAGAAACCCTGAGCTAAATGCATAATTCAGAAAAATTGACTTTGTGATGGTTTAATTTTTTTATGAATTGATATTCATAGTGTCAAGGATACAGTAAGTGCTGGAGATTTACTTATTAAATCTGCTGCTTACGTCATGCAGAAAATATAGTTGTGGTAAAGTATTGTATTGAGATTTAGTCTTCTCACTGCATATGAATATGATTGCTAACTAGTAGACAGGTTTATGTTGTGGTTCTGAAGTTGAATTGACATGACTCTCACTCTGTGAAATTGATAGTGATATATAAGTCTGAAGTTATATTGATCCATTTAATGCACATCCAAATCTCTCCAAAGAATCAGCATTTTATGGTCTTAAACGGCAAGATACAGCAATAACAGAATACAGAATAGCCATCATTTTATGATGTCAAAGATAAAAGCATTTCAATTGTCATATTTTGTTGTTTATATATTAGATATATTGTATATGCTTTCTTTGGTTAAATCCATTTAGGACATCTAACAACCAAATCATTTTGTGAAGTCGACTAGAGTTTGTTTTTTAAATGTTGTTGTTATTTATTCATTTATTTTCCACATTAAAAAAATAAATAAATACTTTACAGTGTTGTAAAAAAAAACGATTAAAAAATAAAATGCAATAAAATTAAAAATGTTGCATGAACATACATGAACTTTAAGAAACTTAAATGAAAATGTTGTCCTGGCAACAAACTGAAATTTAGTTTAACTTAAAGTACTAAAACTCAAAATAAATAAATAAAAATAAAATCTAAATAGAAATATTTAAAAAAAAAATTATAAAAATGGCAAAAGCCCATTACTAAATTACTACAACTTAAACTAAAATTAAATTGAAAATGAAATAAAAAAAAGAAAATATTCAAAATACAACTAAATACTATAATAGTATATAAATAATAAAATATCGCTAATGCATTAGATGTAGTGCTTTTAAAGTGGCTGAAATAATTTATAGAGAGAGTTTTCATGTTTAAACTTCTTAAATTCATATTTAAATTCATCCAGTTATCAAAGCAGCATTTGGACAATTTCACTGCCTTCAATAACATTTTTTTTTTTAAATGCATTCAGTTTCATTCGGTAGCACGCAGTAGCTATTTCTAAACACAACACTGCGTCTTGGGTCTTGTGGATCCTAATGATACAGGGCTTCTGATTAGTAGTTGTTCAATTTTTATAGTACATAGTTTGCAGCACATCCCTATAGCTTATATTTTTAACTGTACTTTCACCCTCATGTAAAGTACATCGGGTTCTGCGCAAGACTCTCTGCTCCCTGTGCAAAACCTCCTCTTTTATCTCCTCTGGAAGCCCCAGCTGCATTAAGACAGCCTTCATCAATTAAACCCCCAAAATTACACATTCTCTTTTTTCTTTCTTTGCAGCACTTTATTAATTCAGAAAGCACTATATCGCTTCCCACCCACTTTCTGCCAAACGCAAAGTTTATTTTAACAAGTGTGCGACCAGTAGCATTCCCAGCAGGGAATAAAGCAAGACTTGCACAGACAACAGAGCGGTATTTGGCGACGATTTCTCTCTGATATTTGTCTTTTCCGCAGCTCAGAGCTGACACACCTGCATGAGATAGAAATTAATCATCGTGATCGTTGGCAGGTGCCACGGTAAGGTCCCTTTCTGTGCAATTTTTCTCCATGATTTATTTAAGGGCCGCAGCTTCAAAGTCGGCGCGAGTGTGCATAAACTTTTCCTCCCTCTTCCCTGTTTCTTCTCTTTAACTGGTCCATCAGCTCACCGCCTCCATTTCAATGAGTGACAATAAACTCTCATTTGCCGTCTGAAGGCGTTGCGCAGGCTGACACGCGGCACGCTCTTAAAGCGACGCATTCGGCAGAATCAGGTATGCGGAGTCAGACTGCGGAGGCGCCGAGCGAGTGAAAAATTCTACCCTTTCACTTTGCAATGATGAACAAATATGAATTTCTTGCCCCCGGCATCAATTTGGTGCGAACGTCATCTGCACTTTTACGTCTGTTTCCTAAGGTTTTGCATATGAAATGGATTGTTTGAATTCCAATGATATTCATGAGGCGCTAATTACGAAATGCCTGCGACTCGCCCCCTTTTGAGGTTTTCCGGAGCTAACAAGACTGCTTAGCTCTCCTCCGTCAGAAACATGAAATTCAGTAAATTAGAATATGAATAATGTCCGGCAGTGAACTTGCTGGTTGTTCAGCACATCTCTGAGCGTCTAATAGAGATTGTATAATTTGCAGTTTTGTATTATTTGGTATATTTTAAATGAACCCTAAAAAGTTTTTCACTCTTAGAGTTTGTCTTTGAAGAAAACTCCTACGATCTCCAGACAGATTTAATTTTTTTGGTAACACTTTACAATAAGGCTGTATTAGTTAACGTCAGTTAATGCATTAGTTAACATGAACTAACAGTGAACAACGCAACTGTTCAGCATTACTTAATCTTTGTTCATGTTAACTTATTCATATACTAACCCAGATAGCACACGTACGTCTGCAAGATGTCTGTTAAAGATCTCTTGATCTGGAAAGCATCTGCTGTCAATAAACATCTGACAGACGTCTGTAAGATGTCAGTTTTACATACATTCTAAATCATAAACATCTTAAAGACATCTAATAGACGTCTATTTGACATCTAAAAGGAGACGTCCTACCCTGATAGCACACGTACATCTAGGAGATGTCTATTTGACGTCTGCATTTACATCGGCAAGACGTATTTTTTAGGGTGTTTGCTCATCTGCAATACGTCTATAGGACGTCTCCTTTTAGATGTCAAATAGACGTCTATTAGATGTCTTTAAGATGTTTATGATTTAGAATGTATGTAAAACTGACATCTTACAGACGTCTGTCAGACGTTTATAGACAGCAGATGCTTTCCAGATCAAGAGATCTTAAACAGACATCTTGCAGACGTACGTGTGCTATCTGGGTATAGACGTATTCAGATGAGCAAACATCCTAAAAAATACGTCTTGCAGATGTAAATGCCAACGTCAAATAGACGTCTCCGAGATGTACGTGTCCCTGATAGCACACGTACATCTCGGAGACGTCTATTTGATGTCTGCATTTACATCTGCAAGACGTATTTTTTAGGGTGTTTGCTCATGTTTGTAGGCTGTTTATTAACATGACTACCACTAACAAAGCATTTATTAAGGGAATTTGAACCTTATTGTAAAGTGTACAAATAACTTAGTGTATGTACTGTATGCAGTGATGGGAATAACGGCGTTATAAATAAACGGCGTTACTAACGGCGTTATTTTTTTTCCAGTAACGAGTAATCAAACGAATTACTGTTTCCCCCATTACAACGCCGTTACCGTTACTGACAATAAAATGTGGCGTTACTATATTATATTATTAGAATTAAATTTTTCAGTTAATCTGAATGGATGCGCAGTGTAGCTGTATTTGACGTACCGTAAACTCTAGTGTGAAGCGCACGACTCGCCGTCGCTTTCTCTCACATACACGCACGCAAAGAAAGATACAGAGCACGAGAGTCTTTCATATCATGCAGAAGTGACGCGCTACATGTAAACGATATTCTTTGTTGTATTTTCCTGTCAAAATAACGGAGTTCCTTTGGAATTCTTCAGCTTTTAAGAACTGCCGGGTTCTCTGGTAGTGGGCGGAGCTAATGCGCAAACGACAATCTCATTGGCTGGCGCTCACCTATTATCATCACTGTTTTGATTTCAGCAAATCAATTCGAGCGAACGCAGACAGCATGATTAATATTCATGAACCCAGCAGCTCATTAATCCTTAGTGCGTTTTATATTGATGACAAATATGCATTCATACTTGGTTATTCTAATTACTAAAGTTCTATCATCATATACTATTAAATTATCATAATATTATATTATAATGCTTGACTGACTGATACTAAGTGTCAGTAGATAAATAGTGTAGATTAATGTACGTTTTATAATAATAATTTATTCTTTTTAGTGTCCATTTCATTAATTTAACATACCGGTATTTAATATTGGGGGCATCCAAAGCTATTTGACATTTGAACATTTTTTTTTTTAAAGTAACGCAATAGTTACTTTCCCTGGTAATTAGTTACTTTTATAATGATGTAACTCAGTTACTATTTGTGAGAAGTAACTAGTAACTATAACTAATTACTTTTTTAAAGTAATGTGCCCAACACTGACTGTATGTAGTATAATTAAATAAAGCTTATTAAATAAAGCTATTTACAGGCATAGTTCATTGTTAGTTCATGTTAACTAATGCATTAGTATATGAATAAATTAACATGATCAAAGATTAAGTAATTCTGAACAGATACGTTAATTTTTAGTTCATGTTAACTAATATATTAATCAGCATTAACTAATTAAGTTGTTAATGTGAAGAGAAGCACTAGTATATGAATGTCAACATTAGCAAAGATTAAGAAATGTTGAGCAGATGTGTTGTTAATTTGTAGTTCATTTCATCTAATGCATTAATCACAACGTTAACTAGTTAATCTGTTAATGTAAAGAGATGCATTCGTAAATGTGTAAGTAAAAATTAGCAAAACATTAAGTAATCCTGAACATTCGAGTTGTTCATTGTTAGTTCATATTAACTAATGCATTAACTAACGTTAACTAATACAACCTTATTGTAAAGTGTTTTATTTGAAATGAGATTTCAGTAGTGAACTATGTTACATTTTCTAAAGGAAATGTGAGTGATGGTCCACGCCAAATCTTTAAATACCTCTTGCAGTCCTATTTGAAGGTACAGTATGCCTATGAGATTTTATGAAAATTATTTCATCATTTAATATTATGATTTAATTATGTTGTTTCTTTCATAGAGAACAAAAAAAAAAAAAAAAGTTAAGTAGAATATCCCAGCTGTTATTTTCCATACAATGAAGCTGGATGGGAAATGTCCTGTCAAATTCGAAAAAGGATTAAAAAGCAACATAAACCATCATAAATATATGACTTGTGTGCTAATATTCCAGATTTTGAAAGCTTTGTAAGAGGAACAGACTGAATTTAGGTTGGTATCCCTTGAAAATCTTGCCTTGCAAATGCCGAGGCCATTCACTTTCATTGTGTGGAATTGAGCAGTTTGGACATTCAACTGTGAATGTCTCTTTTTGTGTTCAAAGAAAGAAAGTCAAACGAGTGAAGAAAGTCAAGCGAGGTTGCTAAATGACAGAATATTGATTTTTGGTTGAACTATTACTTTAAGGACAGTCTTTGTTGGCATATTTTAAGTAAAGGACTGTTCACACTGAGACATTTATTTGACGCAAAAAATTCAGCATAAACATTTTGATTTGAATAAATGGTTGTTCATGTTCTGTTCAGATTGACAAACATTTGTATTTACATACAAACAACAGAATTTATATAGAGATGATGTAATCTCTTTTCCATTACACGCTGAAGAAAACTGGCCAGCATTGACATTTTTCTAATCAGATTTTTGTAAAAAGTATTTTAAAAGTATATTATTTATTAAGTATTTATTATATAGTTAATATGGAATATTTATACATTATTATATAAAATATTATTCATTATTAAAAATGTATGTAAAATATTTTATTTAAAGTAATAATATATAATATACTTAAGTAATAATATATTTATATAATATATTTTGATGTGTGTGTATATATATATATATATATATATATATATATATATATATACATTTTACTTTTTAAATAAAATATTTTAAATACAGCTTTAATAATTCATTATTTATATTATATATATTTATATTTTATATTTACATATTATTTTATATATTTTATTTAAAAATATATAAATGTACAATTTTAGTGCTTTGCAATAGCTCAAAATGATAGTAATATTAAAAGCTAAAATGATGGATGAAATGATAGATATTAAAAATTAATATACAAAGCAGATATATATACAGGAATATAATCTAATGTTTATTTACATGCTTTGATACAATGCAGATATTTTGCAGTTTTGCAGATTGAGTGACTCGATCAATTATTGATTTCACATACATTGTTCGTTTCCTCTTATGCTTTGATGAACAGTCATTAAGAGTTCAGCATCACCTGCATGTCAATCATTTACCAACATCTCATACTAAATTCTTTTCATTTTAAAAGACACCGTTCACTGCCTTCCAAACATTCCCCTACTAGTTGCCTTTTTATTTCAAACTGATGGATTTAATTACATACTGCTGGATGTGTAAAGTGTATCATCTAAACCATGTTATTTTTTGCCCTCAATCTCGGTGTCCACGCACCATAAATCAGTATCCAGCTGAAGTTTCTTGCTCTGCTTCAGTCGAGAAGCACTTGAAAAGCAGGGACGAGATAAGAGACAGGTGTGTGTGAGAGTTTAGTCGGCGAGCGTATTCGCCAGAGACCCGTGAACATGGATTTGAGGAGGAGAAAGAGGCAGTGGATTGTTTTGGAGTGTTCTTGTTTTAAGGTTACACAACATGCCCGTCTTCAGAAGGTCATCATAAGACTCCCGACATCTCCCAGAGGCACGTGAACCGAGCTTGTTTTGCGCATGATGTTCACTGATCCGACTCGCCAGAACGTCAGCCCGCTGGAGCGTCGTGCCCAAAGGCTCTTCTGATTCTTCCTTGAAAGTCTGGACCTCACAAACCCACTGCGGGAAAGTGATTTGCGATTGCACAAGATACTGTTCAAGGCAGAACTCCACTTTCTCGTACATCTTCAATTTGTTTATGCATCAAACGACGGCCCCGTACCTTTCGTTCACTTTCCAAATTCTCTTTCATGCTGATCACAAAGAGAAGTTCTAATGATTTGCTGTCCTTGAAGCAGAAAGCGGCTCGGCACAATAAGAACAATAAACCACATGTTCCGTCAAGGCCTTCAGACACCTGCTATATGGCTCTTGCCAGCCTTTCCACAGCTCTTACAATAAGCCTTGAAATGCTGTAATTTTCAAAAAGTGTTTTTTGAATATTTTACAGTCGGTTTGGAATAAAGTGGCACCAAATTGTGATTTGACACTTAAATGTCTTCACCTTATGTAACAAAATATAAATTTAAGGGCATCAGAGAGTAACCGCAGATGTACAGTCATGGCCAAAAATATCGGCACCCTTGGTAAATATGATCAAAGGCGGCTGTGAAAATTAATCTGCATTGTTAATCCTTTTGATGTTTTATTTTAAAAAATTCACAAAAATCTAACCTTTCATTGGATAATAAGAATTGAAAATGGGGGGAAATATCATGTTTTTTTCTCAAATACACGTTGGATCATATTCACAATTTTGAGCACTCCAGGGTGATTATGAACATGAAATTATTCCTGTTTCACAGAAATATAAATAAAACAAAAACAAAGCCCAAATTCCCTTAATCATCCATCACAATGAGAAAAACCAAATAATATATTTCTGATGTGCAGCAAAAGATAATTGAGCTTCACAAATTAGTGAAGTGGCTTTAAGAAAAGAGCTAGAGCAGTGAAAATTTCCATTTCCACCATCAGGGCAATAATTAAGAAGTTCCAATCAACATACAATGTTACGAAACTGCCTGGAAGAGGACATGTGTCTATATCCTCCTAATGCACAGTGAGAAGGAGAGTTTGAGTGGCTAAAGACTCTCCAAGGACTATATAACTATACACATATATAAATACATATAATTTAAAATACTTTAATTTATCATTGACTTAATGAGTTGTTTTCCTTCTTTATAATATCAGGGCAGTTGAATTGCCTTAACATTTGTGTCTCTATGCCTTCAACAAATATCAAAATAAATCATAAAACAGAATATGCTTGAAGTGCTTGCATGTATGAGTTGAATTTTTAATTTCTGAATAAATGAATAGTTAAGCATCATGTCACTGACCCAACAGTATGCATCCTAGTTTTAATCCAAGTGCAATTAATACCAATTGTATCTCGATTAAGTTTGAGTCCAAACCTTTGATCCTCATTGCACATTCTTGACTGCACGTTTAATCAAACACATCTATATTCAAAAGCCAGAATCTAATTTGAAATGATCACATTTTATTAATGAGCATCATATTGCATTGGTTGCAATAATCAGCATGTGTGTGGCGTGCTGTAATAATGACATTAGAGACCTCTGCTGTTCTTTGTTAGCCGATTAATCCGCTATTTGTCACCATTGTTTTAAGCGGCTCGGGAAAGTAAATGTTGTTGACACACGGCGGTAGTTTTTGTCTCGGCAGGTGCGGTGATTCACTCTCGCTCTGTCTCTCGGCAGCGGTGCGCTGCGGTTCTGTCTCTCCCTGCCGAGTGTGTTTAATTAGTCACCGATGTCGGTTGTCAGTGTTGCGGCGGCGAGTCGTTGACTCCCGTGGCGCTGTGCCGGTGGAGGAATTCACAGCGCGAGCAAACATGTTCTGAGGTGTTCTCATTGGGTGAGGGAGGAAATATTGAGATGCGAGTCCTGAGGGAGGCTTCCTTCCAGAGGAACGACACTCGATGAGCAGCAGACATGGGTCAGGGATCCACAACTGCAGTGTGTGAACACGCATATCCTGCATTCCTGTAGAGGTTTAGTGCTGGGGAAACATGTTTCTGTGAAATAGAATGGATGGGGTTGGAAAGGTTAGATCATGTTGGACCCACCTGTTGTGGTGATGAGAGAGGCTTTGGTTCATCATGTGACTATCTCAAGCAGCTTTTAAATATTAACATATATAGAAGGTGCACAGTGTCATTCAAACAAACACTAAACACCATCATGGTAACACATGATAATGCAATAAACATTACTTTAATGGTGATGTAAGTTTTTGACTCTTCTAAAGCCAAAAAATAACATAATGGGCCCTATGATACACCCGGCGCAAGGCGCGCCACAAGTGTTTTTTGCTAGTTTCAGCCCGACGCAGTTCTCATTTTCCTTTCCTGCGCCGCGTTTTTTAAATAGCAAATGCATTTGCGCTCATTTGTGCGCCCATGGGCTTGCTGGTCTAAAAAAGAAGTGTGTTCAAGTGCAATGTTGGCGCGTTGCTATTTTGAGGAACTGAAAATAGACTGCGCCATAGACCAACTCAAACCTGGTCTAAAGTCAGTGGCGCAATATTTAATTTTTTTTTTGTTATTTAAAGTGCGCATTAGTAGAAAATGCGCCTCTGGGCAGGTTCACAATGCGCAATCACTTTGCTTATTACACACAGGGACGCGCAGCAGCACACAAACATGCCAAATATTAAAAGTTAAAGGATTACAGTGTAAAAGAATATTATTGTGTAGGCTACATAAATATAAAAATGTCATACATGTCATAATGGATGGTCATTGCGTTTATCAGAATTAGGCTACTTATTTGCTCGCGCATGAGCAGATCCGTTTGCTCTCTGGAGACGCGTTCAGTCTGTGCGCCTTAAAATTCCGCCATTTAAATAGCGAATCTGCCATGGCGCGAGCACAACTCGCTCTTAAAGGGAATGGGAGATGAGACTCTGATTGGTTTATTGCATGTTACGCCCAAAAAACACCCATTGCTTATTAAGAGAATAGAGACAACCCATTTAGACCATGCGCTGGGAGCGCCGACCGTTTTCCTGTCATTAAACTAGCAAAAGTGGATTCAGAAACACCCTGAGTGCACTTGCGCCGTGCGCTTTAGACCATGTTCTTAGATCGTTAAAATAGGGCCCAATATGTTTGTAGATATTTAGGAAAAATGTTATGTTTACATAGCTGTTTCTCTGAAAAATAATGCTATAGCCAGTAATTCTACTCTGAAATGTGTGTTTCGGGCAGGTTCCGGGCCAGAATTGCAGTACCCATTTCAACCGCTAGCTGGCAATATTACATGCTGCACCTTTAATCTGTATGATCCTGCCCACTTTAAGTTGTCGGAAAACACAGCATATTGCTGTCATGGAATCATGTTATGTTTACATAGCTGTTTCTCTGTAATTCTACTCTGAAATGTGCGTTCTGGGGCGGAATGCCTTTGTTTTTGCAGTACCCATTTCAACCGCTAGCTGCCAATCTCACATACTGCACCTTTAACAACATTAGATGTAATATATAATCCTAATGTACAAAACCGATAAGAAAAAACTAGGAAGAAACAGTTATTTGCTTATTTCAACAACAACAACAAAAAAAACATTTGAAATGTAACGCAGGGAATTCTGGTAATGTCACTTTACAGTTATTCACTGTAAATTATACATTCTTTTTCACTTCCAAAAATGGTATACTGCTGTAAAATTACATGTAATGTCCAATACAGTTTTTCACCATATATAGTAGGGGAACTTGCCGTTAACCATTTAACAGGTTTTTACTGTATTTTACCGTTAAATTCACAGTCATTTTTTATAGCCTACTTAAAAATTTCATGTATATTTATTTTATTTTATTTTTTCTGACAATGTTTTCTAACAAATTTAGTATTATTTTTATCAGGATTCAAAAATACTTACAATGCAATTTATGCAAATCAGTGCAACATTTACATTGCAACATTAATTTACAGTGCATTTCATGAAATATCACTTTAGTATTTTAGTAAAATATTTGAGTAAAATTAAGTATTTTTTTAATCAGGATCTATTTATTTATTCAAAAATACATTAACAACGCAGTTCATGCTAATAGTGGCCATTCTGTTATGAATGTGTGTTTAATTGAATAGTTTGGAAGGCATAAAGTCAAAAATGTCAATGTGATACAATCTGATTTTATAAAAGTGGACTGATATTTTAGAAAAGAATAAACATTTGCTATTTTTTTGGAAAGGTAAGAGAGTCTATTTTGTTATTATTCAAACATTATTAATATTTTCTCAAACGTTTGTCCTCCAAATTGAAGTTATGTGAAACCAGCAAACAAAAACATGCAGGCAAAATAAAAAAGGAAATGATATCATAGAGAGGACCACTGGAAACCATTATGACTGTGTCAAGGTGTTTAAATCTTTGAAATATATCAAATAATTTGATTATTTTTATGAAAAGGCAAGATTACTTAAAATGTCATGTGATGTGACTCCCCAAAAATTTATATCATGGTATTATTAATTTGTAATATTTGTACAAAAAAAAAAAGCAAATAATAAAAAAAAAAAAAAAATGAACACAAATTAAAAAGAAATAATAATATATATATATATATATATTTTACTAGGTTACACCATGTTTTTAACTAGATTTTTAAGGGATTTTTCATTTAGTTTTTCTTTTTTTAGACTATCATTACCCCATTTAGTGTTAAAATCATTTAATGCATTTAAACTTTTCACATATATCTGCTGCATGCTGACACAAGAGCAGCATTTTACGAAAGTAGAAAACTCTTATTCTTAAAATAAATTTAAAACATTTTCATTTTTAATGTACAGCTCAATTGTAGTGAGGGCTTATTTTTGTCTTTGGTGATATTTAAAATAGTTTTTTCGCTTTCTCAGTTTGTTCTTCCTGCTTTAATTTTTTAATTAATAATAAATGTATTGTTTATTTTTATTCATATACACAGAAATTGCACATTGTGTCTCCATATACTTTTTTTTTTTTTTTTAAACCAGTTTATTTACTGACATTCTTCACATTTCTTTGAATTCATGAATATGAAAATAATAACTGTGGTCTAACTTTCACTTGAAACTTTTTTCACATTCCACAGTACTTTAGACATTTACACTTTTTCATGTTATGCATTGTTTCAAAATGTGCTACACTGCCTCAAACAAATGCCGAGTCCCTTTGATCTCTTTCTGTCTTTGGCTATTCCACTCTCTCAGGTTTACATTCCCTGCAGAACCGCTATTGTTCTGGCCAACGAGGAAATCGATTACTGCTACTGAAACACAATCAGCGATTCACCGCGAGATGGAAACCCAGCACACTTCTCTGACTCAACCTACCTCCATTCACAGCGTGTTTGCCATCATCCTTTAGAAAGCCCACATTTTCCCGTAAATTGAGTACAAGATGTTATGAATACCTTCTATCCCATTTCTGTTCAAGTCATTGTTCACAGATTATTGATTATCAAGAATTAGTTTCTCAATATCCCACTGCCCAACTGAGCTAAAGTCGAATTGCCAGGTCTGAATTACTACTGAAATTGCTATTCAACAGTGAATAATGTTGTAGTAAATAATCACTTTGACTGTGGTCAGTATTATAAGCAATATTAGTCAGCACTGTATTTATAATACTGTAATTGTGAAAAGTAAATTTAATTCATTTACATGAGTTTGATTTGTCTGCTATTTAATTTGACACAAGCACTTTTTGACATTCTGTGTCAGTGATATTAATTTCTCTATAAATATTTATGTGCACAAAGTATTAATTCATCCAAGTTCAAAAAATTTAATAAAAATCATTTGAGAATGACGTATTAATTACATGTCAGTTCAGTGCTGAGCTCTTTGTAAAGTCATAAAATCAAAGTTCTATTTTTTCTGACAGGCTGTTTCTTCAGTGCCTTTAAAACTTTTCAGTCATAACCAGGTTTTGATGAATATTTGATTTTTTTTTTTTTTTGCATTCATTTATAATATAACATCTGAGATAATATAGCTTGTGCTAATAATAAATACTAAAATTAAGTTTTAGACAGTCGTGTAGCTCAGAGAATGTGCTAATTCACTGCCCAACATGCATGTAAACATCTTTTATAATATATTTAATTTTTTTTCTCTTCAATGACAACAGCTTTTTGTAGCCCTGATTGAGATCCAGAAGTAAGTCTGTGTGTGAAAATATATGCAAATTATTATTATAATGCTAAAGCTGCTCTGCTCAAGGTGTCATTGGATGACATCTTGTTTTGTGGTCTGGTTCGAAGAAATCTAAATTTGCCCTCAATGAATTTGATGCTCACATAGATGTACAATAATTGGTAGTATAATCTGTCATACTGAGAAACCGATTTCCAGAAAGCATCTTGAATGAAGGTTCATCATCACTGCTTATTTTTGTTATTATGAAAATATAGCAGCTAATGAGGTTTTGTTTATGAAAACAAATAAAACTGCATTACAAAAAAATCCAATTCAAAAGTTTGGAGGGTCCTTGTGATGGTCAACAAATATTTGTGTGCAATGTTAAACACTGTGCTATTTGTGGGTGAAAGCCATACTAAACTGAAATAAAGCACTGCTGAAAGAAAGACTGCGCTTGTTCTTTGCTCTTCTGGAACCAAACAGTTTTCAAAGTAAAATTGCATTCATGTTTCATTTTTTTAGCATTTTAGCTTGCTTTTACCATGAAAACAAGCTGAAAAATGAACCACCCATATGACTTAATCGAGTCAGTCTCCCTTTACGATACACTAGTCAAGTATAGATTTATATTGTACCATTATTGTTGATTTAGTTACAGCAATTTTGTTCTTGCTTTGAATCAACTGGGATTTGTCTCTTGAAGCTGGTTGGTTTGGTTTAAAATTCTTAACTGAAGATTAAGATACATGCATATATCTCATTGATTTTATTTATCTGCTTGCACTCCAGTGACAATTATGTTTAGGGATGGACCTTCATGTGTATTTTCATACTAAAAATCTTGCATTTTCGTACTCTCTTAAGATGTATGCAACTCGCAGTGCTTCTAAGGTAGATATTTTCCTGTTAGTCAGGATGTATGTGCTTTCACGACCATTGATCACAGGCAAATTTGCACTGAGAGCTTGTCGGGTTTAATGCAGTGATTGTATATAGAGATGTTTAAAAAGGCTTTGTCAGTGACAGTGACATCTTTATCACTGAGATTAACAGATCAAGTCTCTAAAGTGCTCGAAAACAAACAACAAACCACATCCTCACACACTGATATACTTATTCAAGGTCCTTGATAGCTTACTCCATTAAAGTGTTATGTAACTAGAAACCTGTTTCTACCTCTGAGTGAAAAATAAAAAAGGAGTTGTGAGAAAAGGTTAGAAAAAAAGTTGCAGTTGGAAGAAATGGTCACAAATTACAATATATAAAATGACACATTGTGAGATTTAAAGTCCTAATTATGAGAAATAAAAATGTTGCAGTTGTGAAGTATAAAGTTGCAGTGTTGCAAAATACTGTCACAATGATTGATATTAGGCCCCAATGGCAAATGTGAGATATAGCGACATTGCAAGCAAAATAAAAAAAATCACATTGTGACAAATTCATAACTGTGAGATATAAAGTCACACTTAAGTCTAAATTATGAAATATACAGTATAGTCACATAATAGATATAAGGCCACACTGCGAGATAAAAAGTCTCAATGTAAAAGAAATGCAGCTATGAGAAACAAAGTCATGATTATGGAATATAAAGTCAAACAGAGAAGAAACAAATATGAGAAACAAAGTAGATAACAATTTTTCAATAATATTTGTAAAATATGAAGTCACATTCAGAGAGAGCCACACAATGAGATAAAATTCTCAATTACGAGAAATAAAGTATCAATCGTGATATAAAAATGCAAAAAAATGAAAGATAAAGTTGCACTGTGAGATATAAAGTCACACTGACCGAAAGATTCAACTGTGAGATAAAAATGAGAAACAAAGTTTCATTGAGTGATAAAATGTCTCGATTGTGAGATACAAAACAAATCTGAGAAATAGACACACGTTGAGATACAGTGAGAGATATAAATTCTCAATTACAAGAAACAAAATTGCAATGAGATAAAAAGCAAATAATGAGAAACAGTGTCAATTATGAGATAAAATCACAAATGCAATTGTGAAATATAGTCACATGGTGAGATTCACTGTAAAATCAGTGAGAGATACAAATTCTCAATTACAAGAAACAAAATTGCAATGTGAGATAAAAAGCAAATAATGAGAAACAAAGTATCAATTATGAGATAAAAATCACAAATCTGAGAAACAAATGCGCAATAGCAAAATAATTTGAGATATAAAGCCACACTGCGAGATCAAGTCACACTGAGATCAAGACTCAATTACAAGAAACAGTCACAAAATTAGATATAAAAATGCAAATACGAGAGAAAAAAAAGAGACTGCAAAATATAAAGTCACATTTTGAGATAAAATGTCTCAATTGTGAGATATAAAAATGCAATTATGAGAAACAAAGTCACAATTGTGGAATATAAAGTCAAACTGAGAGATAATTCTCACAAGAAACAAATATGAGAAACAAAGTAGATCATTTTGCAAAAAACATTTGCAAAATATAAAGTCACGTTCAGAGACATAGAGCCACACAATGAGATAAAGTCTCAATCGTGATATACAAACTTAAAAATTAAAAGCGTCACAATTGTGAAATATAAAGTTTCATTGTGAGGTATACACACGGAGCGAAAGGTTCAACTGTGAGATAAAAATGAGAATCAGAGTCAAATTGCAAGAAATAAAGTCACACTGAACGATAAAAGTCTCAAAAAGCACAAATCTGAGAAACAAAGACGCAATTACGAAATATAATCACATGGTGAGATCCACTAAAATCATTGAGAGATATGAATTTTCAATTACAAGAATCAAAATTGCAATGTGAGATAAAAAGCAAATAATGAGAAACAGTGTCAATTATGAGATAAAATCACAAATATGAGAAACAAAGGCGCAATAGCAAAATAGTCACATTTAGAGCCACGCTGAGAGATCAAGACTCAATTACGAGAAAAAATCACAAAATGAGATATAAAAATGCAAATATGAGAAACAAAGTAGCAATTTGCAAAATATAGTCGCATTGTGAGATATAAGGTCACACTCAGAGTTAAGTCTTAATTACGAGAAGCGAAATACAAAACAAAATGCAAATATGACAAAGTCACATTGCAAATCAAAGTCATACTGACAAACTACAAGAAACAAACTCTCAATTGTGTAATATACAGTTGCAATAACCTTTTTTTACTTAGAGGCAGGAATGGGTTTCCAATACTAGCAGTAAAGCCGTTTGATCACTTTCCGTTTGCAAAGGGCCTTATGTTAACTGCTCAACCATATGGTCAGTTTTATATTTTGTTGGCGGAGCACTAGAAAACATTCATATTCCACACCCATCAGTTCAATGCAAGTTCTGAACACCTCATTTACCTTTATGTAACACCAAAAGGGCTTAAAATCACTTGCTGTAATGCTAAAAGCTTTGAGAGGGCCACTTTGCATAAATATCTGCCTCTTCCACAAGGACCATTGTGAATTTGAAGGAGGACGTTGTGCTTAATCGTACCTTTCATCCTGACCAATGGCATTTTCATTAGAGTTCTTGAATTGAATGTGTTAATCTAAACGGGGGGAGTCAACAGGAGCGCTGGGACCGCTTTGTTTCGCCCCGTCTTTTTAGCTAATCAAGTCTGCTGTTCGTCATTAATCACCTCTGTGACTGCGTGGAAATCAAGAGCGACTGAAGAAAGCTGTGACCTCAGACTCCCCCTCAAGGTCATGGATATGTGGACAATGGCTTCTTTTTATGCTTATTATTCTTCCCTCTTTTTTGCTCTGCTTCATCTGCTCCTCCGTCTCCACTTACTGATGCACCATGTAAATCATCCTCTTGCATTGACACTTTCATGATGTATGTTTGGCCTTTAATGTAGTACTGGAGAATGTTCACCTTGCAATCTATCTTGCGTTTCCCTCATGGGTCGGATAAACTTGCGTTATCTCACTGATGAGCCAGCGGCAGTACTAATGAAATTTCACTTGGGTTTTGGCAGAGCTCTTGGTTGCAAAGGGATTAAGTGTTGTTCAGATGTTACAGGCCAATCTTAAAGGTTCCATGAGAGACACTGGCTGTGGTTTGTCCTCATATTCATGAAGGTAACAGTGAATAATACACAGTTCTGCCACTGCTAACTGGCGTTATACTCAAGAGTTTGTGGAGTAATGCTTCCATCTAGTGGAAGGAATATATCAGCGCCCTGGGTCTAGAAGGTATTTTAGATGGTCTTCTTTGAAATCATGATCCCTCTTTTAGGTGTCTTTAACTATTTATCAAAGACATGTAATATAAAGTAGGTCCAAAATAGAAATTTGGATGTATGCTATTTAGGTGGAATTACTAGTCTATAATTTTATGCTGTGCCTATTTAACAATTTTGTGATTTTATTCAGGTAACTTGCTGTAAGAACATATTTTAAGACATACCGATTTTGTATACACTCAATAAACGAAGAAAGATTTAATACAGACTAGGCCTACATTTAGGATTTATACATTTTGAATTGTATGTGAAATTTCCACCCATTTGGATTAGTATAACATAAGATTTCTATGCTTAATAAAAATGGCATATAGCATATTATTAACTATTTGCATTTATTTGATTTGATTATTATTTTTTCCAAAATGCATGTATCTAAATTGCTTTAAAAAACAGCACAAATCTGTTAAATGAGAATACAATTACATTTATTCAGTTAAAAAGTATTAACATGCTTAAAATGCGTCTGGCATTGGAACAAGCAATATTCTTTTAGACCAGGGGTTCTCAAAGTCTACATTCAAAGGTCTGGACCTGAACAACTGGTTATTACAAAACTCGTTTTTAGTGAAGATATACATAATACGCATAACAAATCAACACTAATTTAAAAATAAATAAAGTGTCCTTTGTATTCAAAATACATTAATAACAAGTGCAAAAGTGGCAAAACAATTAATTTAAGTATCAGAGGTCAACTGATATGGGTTTTTCTAGCGATAGATGGCCAATATATAGTGCCGTTTTTTTTTTTTGGCTGATATATTTGGCCTATTTTCTTTTTTCCCTCCTTCATCTCATAAAAGAGAGTAGAGTAATTGTGTATTGCAGGGCACAAGATGGTAGTAGTAGTAGTAGTAGTAGCCTAATTCATCGTAATAATGCATAGCTCAGTACCTTCTAAAAACAGTTCTGAAGCTTTTTGTTTATGTTTGCTGTCAGACAGCAGTGTTTCCCACAGACTTGCACATACACATTGATTCTCTGCCAGCAGGAGGCGCTGTTGGAGCGCAGATATAATGGTTTCCCTGGTAACAGCTGTAATCAAATAAGCACTGCGCTCACAAACGCTATATTACAGGAAAGACGAAATGAAAACGACATCGAGCTTTTCTGAAAATGGTCGGTTCTTTTCAAAGATACATTCATATAAAAACCCCTGCGCCGCGTTTTTATTTTGAAACGTGCAATGCTCACGTGTCAACGAAGTATAAGCCTTTTGGAAAATCTAGCTATTTGTGCCGGTCAGTTTTGATATAGTGACGGGCTCAGCCACAAATAACTCAATTCATGGGAAACATTTGGACACTGCTATAAGTCAAATGGCCATATAAGTGACAAAAAAAATAATAATTACTCATATTAGCGTGAAATGTCATAAACTCACTGGATGTCATGGCAACAAATGTGAGGAAGGAAAAGTTTGAATAGGGCTTGGCAACCGACGTCACTGCGCAGTGCATTCTGGGACGTAAACAAGAGGACGCCGCCATATTGTGAGGCCACATCGGGCAAGACTTAAAACAACCACACGAAAAACAATGTTGAAAAGTCGATTAAAAGAACAAAATGTACTATACAGAGACAAACTTCTAACGGACGCAAGAAAACGGTACCTGGAAAAGATGGCCAACCACCCGCACCTATATTTTTGCCTGATTTTGATTTAGATAACCGCACCCGATCGTCACATTCAGGGTTCATATACGGTCATGAAAAACCTGGAAAAGTCATGGAATTTTAAAACAGCAATTTCCAGGCCTGTAAACTTTTGGAAAAATAAATAAAGCCAGAAAGTTTTGGAAAAGTCATGTTTCACAATTCTATGTACAGTAGAATTATGCTTAATCAGGTCCTGAATTTCGGTGTGGGATATTGCGCATATATTCCCGCAGCTTTCGACTTTAAAATGAGGGAAATTCCTGCAAAACATTTATTCAATATAGCGTGTAGGTTAGATGCGTAAATAAATTCACACAACCAGTCATTTGAAAACAGCGTGAGTGATTCAGCTGCACCGGCGTCTTCTCTTCACATCGGCGCATCTAGTGCTGCTGCACGCTGCGATACAAGACTTTAGCTCGCGTTTCGGTACAGTTGACAGAATTGTCAATTACCTAATCGGTCATTGTTGCATCGTCACAGAAATGTATTATTTGCACGTCTTTTTAAGTCTTTCGGTACTCGTGCGCTCCAGGGGCGCTTTTCTGTGCTCTGCAGTCGCATCCAAAGCGCGCGCTGCGAACAAACAAACACAGCTTGTTACGCTTAAGTGGCCAAATACACACAAAATAATGTCAAAATGGTCGTCCTGGCGAGTATCCTCATAAGCATTGTCAGTTTTGTCTTAAGTTGCGAAAGAAAACGCATATGTATAAGTATTGGATCCGTGAAACAGGTCTTGTGACAGAAGCCTAATAAAGTGTGCCGTCTGTCATTAATGTTAATCAAACAACAAAAGACAGAAGAAATCCCTCACTGCTCTTGACTAAATGTTTTGTTGAATAACTTTAATATGTTGATTTACACTTTATTCAATTTCTGTATCCTATTTTAAACAGGTTCATATTACAACTTCCTCGGCGCGTCGCAACAAGTGGCCTCACAAAATGGCGATTTTTTTTTTTTCCATCAGCCACCGTGGCGCTAGAGCAGTGACGTCACGCCCCCATCCCCTATATGGGATGTTCTCGTCTTCGCTTTCATGTTGGACCATCTCCATTGACTTGGTCGGCATTGCTGGGAACGCCCACAAAAAGGTCATATCCGTTTAAGCCTTGGGGGAAAATAAACCGTTCAAATTAATGTACGGAGACCTTGTTAGACGCTTGATCTTTACTTTTTGTTATGATTTCGATTGATTTTTGCTTGGTGCAATGCTGAAAAGTTGCTGTGTGGCGTTCTGTACCTCTAATAAGTAAAAAATAAAAATAAAAACCCGATCTGAATATTTATATACTGAATAAACAGACGGAGGTAGAACTCCGACAGCAGTTATTATGGATATACAACGTATGAAACATAGCAAGCTTAATATTCATATTTATATGCACTAGACTAGACTACTTACCCTGCAATGAGCTGTCATTAGTCCCGTCCCCCTGCACCGCAACCCAGTTCTGCTGGGGCTTTACAGCAACCCTCCTTCACATCAAATAAATGTCACTCCCTGATATTTTGTGATGTAAATGTCATATTAAAACATTTATTTCGTATTATTATATACACGATCCCTTACGAAAATTAACAATGGTATTACTATAGTAAATGTATATTACATTTACTATAGTGAGCACATGGGGAATGAAAACACAAAAGTCCATAACTGTGACAGTTCGCCCCCCTCCCGGAAGGCGCGACCCCGCGCCGTAGAAAGGGAAGGAGACGGAGGGATGTCGAAGGGTTGGTACAAACAGGCAGGAGGAGGTTCAGGAGGTGGCCGGATGACCGGGAGGAGGACGATCCGCAGTGTCCAGGGTGGTGACGGAGGAAGGAGCCAAGGAGAGAAGAGAAGGACCCAGGGCGGATCAGACGGAGGGAGGAGCCAGGATGGAGGCCGGAGGGACTTGGAGCAGGAGGAGCCCGGCAGGACCCAGGCCACAGCCATGATGACGGCCCAGGGTGGAGCCGACAGAGGGAGGAGCCATGGAGGAGGAATGGCCGCCGACTCCAAGGGGCCGACCGACGGCGGCAGAGCAGGTGGAGGAGCCCGAGCCGGAGCTGGAGCGCAGATGAGCCCGGGCGAAGCCGAGGATCCGGAGGGCCAAGGTGGAGCCGGAGCAACTGAGGACCCAGGTGGAGCTGGAGGGAGGGAGGAGCCCAACGGAGCCGGTGGGGCGGAGCAACGAGGCACAGCCGGAGGAGTGGAGTCCTGAGGCGATGGCGGGATGACGACCGACCAAGGCGGAGCCAGAGGGACGAAGGAGCCCGGTGGAGCTGGTGGGCCGATGGGCGACGGTGGAGATGAGGGAGCTAGGAGCCGAGGTGGAGCCGCTGGGTCGGAGGGCCGAGGTGGAGTCCAGGACTAAGAGGCTGGAGGCGGAGACAAGGGATCCCCCAGCCACGACGCCGATGGAGACAGGCAGACCCGCGGCGATCCCACCACACAGATGGTAGGCTGAGGGTGAGCAGAGGGGCTGCCAGGATGCAGCGGTGGCAGGGTTGAAGTGGCAGGGATGATAGGAGGCAGGAGAGGGAGGGTGGGTGGGAAATCCAGGTAGGTAGGCCATTCAGGGTAGTTAGAGACTTCAGATGAAGGCAGAAGCAGAGAAGGCATGTCTGCATAAGTTTCCCAATCTATCAAGTCCCCAGAGTCCTGCGACTGCTCACCCTCAGCGGCGGTGCAGTGGGCGGGGCTTTCTTCAGCACCCTCATGCTCCACTGTAACTTCCACTGTCGCGTGCGATGTAGCCGGCTCTCGCACCTGATCGGACGGTCCATGAGGCTCTGGCTCCGGGGCAATCTCCAGCTCAGTCGCTCCTTCTTGCGATGGCTCGTGGGTTGCCATGGGCTCTGGCTCTCCGTCCGCAGTGGGCTCGGGCTGACGCTCTGCGGCTCGGGGTGATGGTGGGCTGGGCTCTGGGTCAGGAGTGGGGCTGGTGTCATCGTCCTCGAAGTCCACGGTCAGTGGGGATCCACAGGACACCAGCACCCACTCCACAAAGGTGGCAAAATCTCCCCGAGGACCATCTCCGGACAACCACGCTCTGCACTCGTCGTTCAGGCTCGTTTGGTAGAATGTGCAGAGGCAGTAGTCCGGGTAGTGGGTATAGTTGGAGATTTCCACGAATAGTCTTGTAGGGTCCTCGAGGGAAAGGCTCCTCTGCTCCAGCATGAGGAGGAGGCAGGCAGGGTCATTCATGACAAAACAGAAAATAAAAACGGAAAACAAAATGAGGGGAAACTCGCTGCTATACTTTACTTTCGTTTGGTCGGTTATTCTGTCACGGTTCTGTGCAGTGCACACACAAGTCACGCGAAGACAAAGGTGAAGATGAAAATGTGACTTGAGATGAGGAGGTTCACACACACGGTAACATCAACAATAACCGACAAACAAGAACTCAAAGGACGGCAACTAATATAGGGCAGATAACGAGGGGCAGACAGGTGAACACAATGAAGGTGATTAATAATTAGACAATGGCAGAAACTAGGTCACACAGAGCACAGGGGGAATGAAAACACAAAAGTCCGTAACTGTGACAGTTATATTGTTAAGTTTCATTTTTTTCACATGTTTGTGCTATATTCAAGAATGCACTTGTTAAATAATAACACTCATTGAATGACAATGCCGTGTATGTAATACATATATATATATATATATATATATATATATATATATATATATGGATAATACATGATTATTCTGACCTCTTGTTGTGATTTTTCGTCAATTCTGTGTTTATGATTTTTAATTGCTTTGCTCCGGTTTTAAAAACATCCTGTATAGGTTCTCTTTGCACTGTTTGATTGTGCAACTTATAAATGTAAAATAAATAAAAAATATGAATTTCGAAGCAGGCCTTCACGTGATCTGAAAAGCTTGCTGCTACACAAAAGCAACATATTATTCAACATATTCCCTATTCTAAAGAAGGAATTTGTTTATGTGTAACAAAAATATTTGTCATTGCATTATAAGCCACAAATACCTCTGAGTTTAAAGTAAAATACTGATACCTTTTATTTAATGAGAAATTACGACATTAAATATTACAGTTGAAAGAATTCAGTTTATTGTTTTTGACATTAAATGATGAGAACAAACAACAAAGATGAGACCTTGAATGATTACTTCAAAATTCATTAAAATATTTTGCCTATATTTAGGTTTACCCATTTTAATTGCATAACAAAATTCAATTTTTAATCTATTAAATAACGTAAACAAAACGCAAATAAAGGGGCCTTATCAAAGCCTTAAAATTGTATACAAGCTCATAACTAGTCAAGTACAAGTGTGGTTATTAGTCTTAAATTTTTGTTAAATGTTAACAAAAGTGTAGGCTATTAGATAACCAAACTGATATACAATAAGTTTGGCAAGCACAGTATGAAGTAGCATCAGAGGGCAAGAAATTGCTGTTGCACAGTTATAATTTAAATTGACACTTCATGACAAAAAGGTTTGTGACTTGAAACTGGTTTGCTATTGCACAACTTGTGTTCTTGAATGCGTCAACGGACCTGTCCCATGACCACATTTGCATCCTTTGCACTTGACCATTTGTTTACTTACAGCACTCTCTTCCACCTTCAATACCCATAACTGAGGTGCCCTTGAGCAAGGCATAGAACCTCTAGTTGGCTGGCCACGTCTCCGGGTGTGTGTTAAATGCACTGCATTTGGATGGGTTAAAGGCAGAGCAGAAATTCTGAGGAGTTACCATACTTGGCTTACATGCAACGTCACTTTCACTTATCTGTATTTGGACTAAGTGTTCAAGTGGACATGAAGACTGCAAGTGTGTTTAACTTTTGATAAACCTGATGGGACACAATTAAAACATAGTGTTGTAAAAATGCAAGTAACATTTTAACAGAGCTTTATTTACAGATAAACTAAATGTCTGTTCAGTCCCTATGAATTAAAGGAATTGTTCATCCCAAAATTAAAATTTACTCACCCTCAGGCCATCCAAGATGTAGTTGAGGTTTTTTTTTTTTTTTTTCGTAATCGGAGCAGAATTAGAGAAATTTAGCATTACATCACTTGCACACCAATGTTTGTTGTTTTTATCAGCTGTTTGGACTCTCATTCTGACGGCACCCATTCACTGCAGAGGATCCGTTGGTGAGCAAGTGTAATGCTCAATTTCTCCAAATCTGTTCTGATGAAAAAATAAAGTCATCTACATCTAGGATGGCCTAAGGGTGAGTACATTTTAAGCAGATTTTCTTTTTCGGCTGAACTATTCCTTTCAATCGTCCCTATAATGCCACAATTTAGTAATTGCGATACTTAAGTGTTAAAAAGCATTTGCAAACATTTAAAAAAAATACTTATCTCTGCACCAATAAAATGTATAAAACATTATGTTTTACTACCAAACGATGTATCGTTTGGTAGTAAAATATAATGTTTTGTACATTTTATTGGCTGTTTGAGAGTGAATTAATTAGATAATTAATTCACTCTCAAACAGCCAAGACTGCAGGTGTGAGTGTTGGGACAGGCCCAGTGTTAACGATGTAGCTTGAAGAAAGAGTTACTGAAAAATCCCCACCAGTAATGCATGCTATTTCAGCTCTGTAGCTCAGTTCTGTTTTAAGATGTTCTGTTTTTTTTCAAAGTTGTTTATTTCTCTG
Source organism: Onychostoma macrolepis (assembly GCF_012432095.1). Taxonomy (NCBI): domain Eukaryota; kingdom Metazoa; phylum Chordata; class Actinopteri; order Cypriniformes; family Cyprinidae; genus Onychostoma; species Onychostoma macrolepis. The sequence continues at coordinate 9,522,900 of NC_081169.1, forward strand.
TACACTCACTAGAATCTCTCTCAGAACAGACTTCTGGGAAAGTCCACAGTTGCTTTCAACAAAGGAACCCTGTGTTATTAGTGAGTCAGCCTACAGATGTTTTTGAGTTTGGATAAGGTGCATGTTTTGGGGAGCCTTTTTCCATCATCAGACTCAACTGTAAATCAAACTATCAAAGGTTTCTTTGAACAAACTGGCGAGAAAAAGCGAGCAGCAAGATGATTGCTGCAGTGAAAAATGTATACAGCTCTAGCTGACTTACTTTATACACATATTCTATGTGAATATATTTTGTTGCAAGTGTATTTCATGCCTTCGCTCTTCACTTTCAAATCAAGCAAATTTCTGTTGGACAACACATCGAATTAACTTTGCGAAATCTGCATGGGAAAATCTTTTCACCAACATAAATAAATATAATACACTATACAGTATTATGTACAGCCAAAATGCTAATTATGTATGTAGTTGCTACAAGTGAGAGGTACCGTGGATGAGAAAGTTTAAGTTTGCATTGCTTCTTTCTTTTCTTTTTTTTTTTGTCTTTTTTTTGCGGTCATATAGTATGATATAGAAAAATATGAAGCTCCTAAATTTCATTCAGAGGCCCAAACTTAGCAAAAACATGATATTTGATGCAATTTCTGATATTTATATGGCCATAGAGAGAATTCTGGCAGCTTGTAATATAAATTAATAAGATCTTTATAACAGTAGGATATAACAGACTACTACATAAAATGCATATAAATATCAGTTGTCTCTATATCTAATAATATGTCTTAATAGGTGGATATTAATGCTTTGTTTTATGATCAAATTATTTAGTCTTTATTAGCCTATGCGGCCAAAACATATAATGCAAGCAATGCAATAAAAGGTGATTCAGAGATGAACAAATAAACATTCTCAAAAACTTGATGCATTTTAACTTTTTTTTTTTTCTTCTTTAAAAAATGATATGGATAATCGGGTAAATTTAGTTAATTCAGTCTAGTAGGCCTAAATGTTCAATCTTGAATGCTGGATGTTTAATTTATTAAAATCAGTAATGATTTAACAGCAAAAGCACATGAACCACAACCTCAAGGGGGACATTTTTACAAGTATAGGTTACTAAGAGGTCATTTACTTGCTAAAAGTGTAAAGTATAAATCAGAAGACAGAAGGGCAGGCCATAGATTCTGTAAAACCAGTTTTCCAGCAAATTTTGATCTAGTTGATAATTTAGAGGCCTTTGTGTAGGCTATAGTCAAACAAGATCCAGTAAGCTTTATGAGGGATTAACAGTAGCCTGTAACTTGCATGAGCAGAAACGACGCGAACAAATGAACAAGAAAAGTAGCTCGTTTGAATATCAATAAACCTGACTACGCAAATCAGTAGCGCTTGGTTCTCAGTAAAACACGGGTCGGTGATGCTCGCGCGTTTGGGTGTTGGCACACGGAAGGATGTTAGAGGCAGACGATCCGCCAATGATAGCCTCATGGGTGGGATTTACTCAAGGTTGAAGGGGTAGTATTTTATTGTAAAGTAGTTCTAGTGAGAATAGAATAAACCCTAAAAAAGAAGTAAGAATAGAAAGTCAACTGCCAGCTGTCCGCCGGCTTTTTGTTTATTTTTCGTCTAGCGCGAAGCTGTCAGTTCTGAGGTCGCAGAGTGAATTTTGGGATCCTTTGGTTACCAGGTAAGAATGAGGCACGTGCGTTTAAACAATTGATTTATATTGTGCATTAATCCTCTTCTACGTGTACTTTTTGAAAACCTGCTTCCTGCGTCCTCTCATGTCTGCGATGCACATGGTGCTGCTCTCCATTTAAAGGCTGATGCAACACCTCACTTTTAAAAGATGACGAGATATCGCATGAATTCAATTTATAAGTTTACCTGCCTGCTTTATTATTGTTATGGGAATCAGTTCGCGTCGTTTAAGCACATTTATTGTGATTATTAACTGTTTATTCCAGAATTAGGGGGTAGTAGGAACAGCCAGCGGCGTTCGCATGTGTTTGTATAGTAGTGTGTTTGTAATTCATTGCACTGTAGCCGGATGCGAGCGGAAATGAATAACCAAATCTCAAACAAAACCCAAGAAACGCAAGCCCACAAAGACGATTTGTGGCATTTAGTGCTTACTTTTGCCTGTTCTCGTGGATTTAAACTGGTATTTGTACCATCTTTCAGATTCGCGCACGAAGCATTGTATTGAAGTGATTCTTTTTGTGAAGGAACCGATTCGCAAAACGCCTGAAACCTTTCTCGAATCCTCGACTTTACAACTGTGTGTTGGAGTAAAATTGTAAAGAAACACAGTTAAAAAATAAAAATCCGACGGTATCTGTGTAAATACAAATTTAGTAAGCAGGATGTTTTTCTTTTTTTTTTTCTTTTCTTTTTTTTTCATTGAAATGAACCGTCTGAACTAATCGATTCACTAAATGACTCGAACTCCACGCCGCCGACCATCTGCTTTGTGTCTGTTTGGGGCGTGTGGCTGCGCTTTATTATGACGTTTAAAAAATGCGGGAAATTTGTTTACTGTTTTGTATATCTGCAAATTCGTCCTCTTTTTGCGATAATCGCCTTTCTGAAAAAGAATAAAGTCGTAATTCATTTTGGAATCGTGCAGATGCGAAGAAAACGAGCTTTTTCCAGTAAGTGTTGTTTACGTTTTGTTTCATAGAGACAATGAACATAAATATGGAATAGTTTACTCGGAAGCAAAATATAGAGGTGATATGATCCCAACAGGACCTCCGTGAAGTTGGTCCCCCACCCAACGCAAAACTTTGCCAAAATAGTTTGTGCTGTAAAAAGTTTCGTTTGTGCTGCTTTGGTTTTTTAGATATTAAAATAATATGTATAGGTCATTCTGAGGTCACTCAGCCCAAATAATAATACTAATAAAATAAAATAAGAATATTTACTATTAATAGCCCAGCTCCCCATCAATGATCTAGCACAGAGATATAGTTCTAAACTGAACGTGTGGGAGAAGCATTAGCCTACTTCTAATTTGGCCAAAGAAAACTTGTTAAAATCAAAATTTTTCTAGATTAATTCGTGCATTTTTTTTCAAACGTTTACTAAAGGTGCAAAAAGTCATAAACAAAAATCTAAAAAAAATGAATAAATCAACATTTTTACTTTTTCAGGCAGCATTTTCTGTGTAAGGTTCTAATTTCAAATTTGGTTTTCAGGATGGCATTTAAAAATACAACAACCGCTCTTTTTTTTTTTTTTTTTCCCCTCATGTTTAAAAAAGGAAAAACAAATGAAGCAAAGTATAGGCCAGTAGGCTGTTGCATGTTTTATTTGTGTGCAGAAACGAAAATAGGCCTATGTATATCAAGTCTTAATTTTAATTATTTATTTATTTTTTGGTTTTGTTAATTTTTTTTCTTGTTTAATTGGCCTAATTGAATGAATACAGCTACTAACAATTAAGTGACTGTGACTATTTCATGTGATTTGGTTTGCCATTTGAATTTTGCCTTATTACTTCAACTGTATTGTTAAAAAAGACAGTAGTAAAAACAAAAATACTACCGGCACAAACAAACGAGACTATTGGGGTAAATTTGGAGCATGTGGGGGGCTGAGTGACCTCAGAATGATCATTAAATATTATTTTAATATCTAAAAAACTGAAGCAATTTTTACGACATAAACCAGCACAAACGATTGAGCCTGTTTTGGGTGAATTTGGAGCATGTTGGGGGGCTGAGTGACGTTATCGCCTATAATTCAATGTCTAATATTTTAAAAACCAAAGCGGCACAAACAAAACTTTTACTGACACAAACCAGCACAAACAAACAAGACCATTTGGAGTATTGGGGGCAACTTCACGGAGGTTAACAAAGGCAGGATTCACATTTACTCATATCCATGTATTGATGTCTAACACACAGACAGTGTAAAAGAGAATATAATTTACAAAGAACAACATTATGCTAATAAAAAGCAACAAACTATTTACTGATCACTGCGCATGCAGCGTGACATTAGCTCTGCCTTTAATTACATTAACCATGGCATGTTAAGCATTATATAATGTTTGCTAGTGTACACTAAAAAAAAAGTTAACTTTGTTTCCATTTTAAGCCTCATGTTGAAATATTGAACATCTTCAACACATCTGTTGTGTGCATTTTATAACATGTAGTAATGATTTATTGGTTAAAGTTATTCTATTCTGAATACAGTGATGCTGGGTTTGTTTACAAAGCGTCATATATATATCAGAAAGAGAGGTAGTTCTTTTGTTTTCAATTACATTTTTGTCATTCATGCTCTTTGTGAAAAAAAACAGCTTCTGCTATTAGGCCTATTTTACATTTTCAATTTCCTTAAATTTTATTTGACTAAGGAATCATAGTGAGTGCTGTATGTTATACTTTAAATTGTCAAAACGTTTAACCATTTGTGACCCTGGACCACAAAACCAGTCTTAAGTCGCTGGGGTATATTTGTAGCAATAGCCAAAAATACATTGTATGGGTCAAAATTCTAGATTTTTCTTTTATGCCAAAAATCATTAGGATATTAAGTAAAGATCATGTTCCATGGAGATATTTTGTAAATTTCCTACCGTAAATATATCAAAACATAATTTTTGATTAGTACTATGCATTCCAAAGAACTTCATTTGGACAAATTTAAAGGTGATTTTGTCAAAATATTTTTATTTTTTGCACCCTCAGATTCCAGATTTTCAAATAGTTGTATTTAAGCCAAATATTGGCTTATTTATTCAGCTTTCAGATGATCTCTATTTAAAAAATAACCCTTATGACTGGTTTTGTGGTCCAGGGTCACATTTTGGTTTTTATGCCTGTGTTTGATTCAAAATCGAAATGAATTAGATTCAAGATATAAAAAATAAATAGAGTAGAACTCTAGATAAAAATAATGCACATTTCTAAACAAGAATTACATTGAATCATGCAGCACATTGTAATGCGTAGTAAAAAAAAAAAAAATGGCAAAATGAAACATGTGATCTAAACATTTTTGAGTGATGATTCAACAGATCATTGAATCAGAGTTTAAAAGGATTTTAAAATGCTATTTGTACTGATTCAGAGAAAATAATCAAATGTAACGTTGTTTGATAGTTTTCTCTGTATCTTGAAACACAGCCATGAACAAACTGCATATATAAAGGTCAAGGTGACTTTGACCTAGTTTATCACATAGTGAATATTGTGTTTGAGGAAGGTGCAAGCTATATTGATTTCAGGAGAATTTGTATCGTCAAGAAGTGAATAAATTCTGCAAAAATCCACGTAATGCTTTTAAATGCCTGTGTGGTAAAATATGTAGAGCCAAAATTTCTGTCGGTTTCAATGTATTGAGTGATAACGTAAGTTATACAAAAGCTTTATTTGAATTGTATGTGTGTGTATGTTATGGGCTGTTGCAACTGTAAAAATGCAAATTTGTTGTATGTGACCATCCCTGATTAGGTTTTGATTCAAGCTGTTGTATTTGTTTAATATGTGGTTAGGTTCATATTGACAGATTGACAGTACATTGACAGTGAAGGTGTTGCTGTGGAGTTGAAGGGCGGCAGACTGTGTTTGCTTTTCAGGGCACGTCGAGTTAAAATGTCATGACTTTGTCCTGACAGAGTTTTTGTTTGGACAGTAAAGCGGACAGATTCCATGAGTGGCATGAGTAAGCCTATATAACCCCAGAAATCCCCTTGGGTTGCTTCAATAAGTCACCTGTCATCACTGTTTTGTTTTGAGGATGTCTGTGGTTTCACATCACCTTTTCATGGTGGTTTTGTTTTTCATTATTAATACCCTTCAGATTTCAGGAGACAAATTTAGTATTGGCATGATGACATACAAACGTGCACAGTATTAGGCTGGTTTAATCAGTGTGGGTGTTGGCAGGCCTCTGCTGTTTGATTGAACTGTCCATAAAGGTGTTTCACAGACCTAGTTGTTATATATTGTATACCAGGAAACGGAAGCAGAGAGTGCTACATGGGTGCTCATTGGGTATGGTGGAGGTAAAGATCAAATTATGTAGACGAAATACTTCCAAGGCACTCACGTGGTAAGATAAAAAGCCTTTAATGTGCTGGGCTTAAATCATTACAAATACTTTTAACTATTTGTAATGGTTTAAGCCCAGCACATTAAAGGCTTTTTATCTTACCACGTGAGTGCCTTGGAAGTATTTTGTCTACATAATATATTGTATACCAATTTGTAAAAAAAATACAGTAAAATCTAGTTCAAAAACACCAATACACAGTAACAAACATAAGTAAAATGTACCTAGATTTTTACTACTTTTAAAAAAAAAATGTTTTTATACTTTGAAAGATGTGATGTATGAATATTTGACATTTTTTGAATGATGTTACTAGAAATCACTGAAGTTTTGAACTTTAAAAAAAAATGAATTAAATAATTTCACTAATACATGAAAAAAAAATCTAACTTATTAACTTTAAAAATGTTGCTACTGAAGTTTGAATTAATAGTTTTGGTACATATTAATATTTGGTATATGTCTCATACTTGCAGTGTGAGAGCTATAAAATTATACACTACTGTTAAAATGTTTGAGGGTCAGGAAGATTATTATTATTATTTTATATATATAGAAATTCTTAATTTTTTGCAAGGATACATTAAATCAAGCAACAGTGACAGTAAGTGCATTCATAATGTTACAAAATGTTTATATTTCAAATAAATGCACTTCTTTTGAACTTTCAGTTAACACAAATTAAGCAGCACAACTGTTTTCAATATAATAGAAATTATTTTTAAGCAGCAAATTATATGTTAGAATTATTTCTGAAGGATCATGTGTCAATGAAGACTGGAGTAATGATGCAGGTAATTCAGCATTGCATCACAGGAATAATTAAAAAAATTAATGTGTATATATATATATATATATATATATATATATAGTCATTTTTTACTGTTATTTGAATATTTTATTGTATTTTTTACTGTATTTTTGATCAAATAAATGCAGCCTTGGAAAGCATAAGAAACTTTAAAGTCCGTGTATATTCAATATTAAATGTGTGTACTGAGATTATCACACCACAGAAAAATGTGTTATTAACCACCCAGCCAAATTTGAATGCTAAAAAAAAAACGCCAAGTGAATAAAATAAGCTATCAAAATCTTGAAAAAATCGTATTCTCTTCTCTCAAACGCTGGCAGCGCTGAAACCATGCCCACTCGCGGAAAAGCTGCCATCTCTCTCAACTGTCTTCCTCTGCAGTTTATTTAAATGAGGAGACCGAGCTGTTTTGTAAATTATTGCAACCAGGTATTATGCATTTACGTGATGAAGACATAGCATGTTTCACATGCTGTACATGTGCTTCTCGCAACCATTATATAGTAGTTGTACTAGATGTACTTCGAGTGCATGCCTCAAATTCCTCAGTACAACTTTGATCACATCAGATGTTGACCTTCATCTCAACAAAAAGTCAGTCAACTGACCTGGGCATCGTGACCTGATTGAAGAGGTGTGTGTATGTGTGAACACAATGTGACCGGCTGATGCGTTCAGATGCCTCCCATTTCTGCCGGTGCTCCGTGATTGGTGGAAAATGGGGCAAGGCCCTCTCCCAGCCCACTTACTGGATTTATACTTGACGGAAGCACGAGTTTCCATGCGTGCGTTGCTATGGACGTTTAAATTAGATATGGATGTGCTTATTACTCTTCAAGGCTGTGAGTGGCAGATGTTCCAGTATGCCTTGCGCAATCATGTGTTGCCACGCAGCATTAGGCTGTATACTACGTAGGCATTGTTCCATTGCCCTTCCTCCAAACAAACAGCCCCCAGAACATGAATGTTAACATCGACAGGCATCCCACTGAGAATGTGTTTAGAAGAACCTGCTTTTATTCCTAATAAGTAGTTGTTTTGCTTAGTTTAGACCAGTGATTCTTAACCAGGGGCCTATAGGGGCCTCAGGAAACATTCATGGGAGCCTTAAGATGACTTAAAAGATTTGAAATAAGTCAAAAATGCTGCCGTCTTTGGAAAAGACTTGATATGAATAAACCTTATTTCAAAAGTGTGATTTCTAGACCTGGACAGTTCATCAAAATGCTGGGTCTTGGAATCAAAAAGGTTGAGAACCACTGGTTTAGACTAATGTATAGGTTCTATGCTGTTTGGTTGGGTTTTGAACTAGATTGAAATACTTTTAAAGGAATAGTTTTTTTTTCCAAAAATGAAAATGTTGTCATCGTTTACTCTGTCATGTTGTTCCAAACCTGTATGGCTTGCTTTCTTCCATGTGACACAAAAGGAGATATTTTGAGGAACTTGCATACCGTTAAAACAAAAAGTGAGCAAGGCCTGCACACTCTGAACGTAACAGGTTACAAAAGTGGGAGAAAAAAAAACCTGTATTTCAATGCTTTTGTTAGTGAATGCAATGTTTCCCAGAGTAACACAATTTAATTTTTATTTGTTCAAAAGGACTTTTTCAAGCAAATACAAAAGCATTGACTAGGGATGGATGATACGACCAAAATCATCATGATATGAGTAATTTTATTTCACGGTAACGATATATGTCACAATCTAGTTATTTTTGCTTTAAATAAGGTCTTTCATAATAGAAATTTCATAATTCTTGTCACCAGTGTCAATATCACAAAGCTAATACTAGCCTCAGTTAAAAAAACAAGCTCACTGAAGACAAGTAAACAGTCAGCGATTAAATAAAGTATTTACAAGCAATAAGACAAAAACTTCAGTAGAACAAATAAATAAGAAATGCTGCATACATTGTATAAAATAATCACGTGCAAAAAAACGGTGCTTATAAAGGTTGATTGGTTGAGCCATGTTTGAAGCTGTTGTAAATTACTCTACAAACATACTTTTTTTTACGTTTGTGTGTATATTCTGTATTCAAAGCCTAAAATGCGGCAAAAATAACTCAACCTTCAATACTCCTGTGCTTTATGAGCACCATCTTCACATCAGAGCAGTGTGAACATTCTTTTTATTTATTTTTTTTAGCAACTTTTTATTAAATTTTCTTCCTGAAACAGCAGTAACAAACAAAAAGCAACTGTGCAAATTCAGAACCCACCTCAACCCACAATAAAATCATTTTCACAAGGATTCCAGAAAAGATGACACAACATCAGAAGCTGAATGCCACAAGCTTACAGTTTCCACTCTAGATCCATGCACACGAGAAGTTGAGAGTTCCATCGAGACAATGTCCAACAAATACACAGACCAGGTTCGTCTGTCCATTGTGTTGACTCCAACGGTTGACTGGCAATTTTTTGGTGCTGTAAGAGCAACTAATAGTAAACATCTTTGTTGGATGGACAAGGTGAAGTCATAGAAGTCATTCATGAAAAAATTGTGAACAAATATAACAGGTCCTGTGAGAGAGAGGGGCACTCCCAAAAAAAAAAAAACAATTTGAAAACGTGCCTAAAGATCCTTGCGAACAGAGATTACACGTAGGAGAAGACGACAGATTCATATTCAGAAAAAAAAAAAAGCTTGAGAGTGTGATTCCTTTGGGTCCAGATCTATCTAGGATATGCGATTATTACAGAATCCGTATCTGCATAAACGCATTCCCATGAACTACGGCATATCAAACCAAGAACAAACCTTGATCTGCCAGCACCCCTTAATATGATCCGTAGCTTCAACAAAAACCTGCATATTACTGAAGTAACAACATTAGCTCCATAGTCACATATTGACTAGGTAGTATCCCTATTAAAAAATAAATAAATAAAAAAGGAGAGAGAGAGAAGGAATACAACTAGAAACATAAATAAAATAACATCATAATCAGTAAGCGATACTGTATGCACAATGAAAGCTTCTAGTAACTATGAATTAAGAACATTAAAGTGAACAGTGAAAGACACAGTCACCCAACCATTTAGAGCATCTCTTCTCCGATTAGACAGCAAATGTCCAGCTGAAGCTCACTGAGAGTTGGTGGATGAATGTGACCTGAGAAAAACTCTTGCTGCTTCTGGGGAGTATAGCATTTTAGGTTCACCTTGATTGAGAATCACCTTCAGCGTTGCAGGATAAAGAAGAAAATTCTGGATGCCAGATTCTCTCATTTCCTTCCTAATTGGCGCAAATGCACTTCTTCTTTTTGCGGTGATCGGAGAAAAATCTGGAAAGAAAGACAGCATTGCTCCGTCGGATGTTTACACCGGGGCGTGAAGTCTAGCGGCCTGCAGAATGAGCTCTCTGTCCATGTACCGTAACAGTTTAAAGATGAAAACCCGTGGTTCAGCGCAATCTGAGGAGAGCCTTGTGTACACGCGATGCGCTCGCTCCACTTCAATCTCTTTGCCCGTCCAAGAGACGGGAGCCACGTCGGTAGATTGCTGTGCCTATTGCGATCCTGTTAGTCCACAACCTGTTGCTCAGCACTCGCAGTTCAGATACACTCGCTCAGCACTCGCCTATCGTGATCTGCGACAACTTTCTTTTGTTCTGTCATCTCCCCTGTAAGAAGATCAAATTTAGAGCATAGCGACTGAACAACTGACATGTGAGAAGCAAACTCGTTCCGCATCGCCGTCAACTTGGTTCTTAGAATGTCTTCAAAGTGTGTAACAGTATTCACCATCTTGTCCATCATATCACTCGCGGTCGGTTGCTTGGATTTCTTCTTAATCTGAGAAGCTGACTGAGACAACTCCTGCCGTTTCAGATTGTATGCAATCAGGAAAAGTATTATTAATGAATAAAACTTAAAATAAAACGAAATAAAAATGCAAAAAGGGGCCAAACGATACTGAGGTCTACTCAAGTGCGACTTGGTTCATGAGCACGTCATGTGACTCCCTTCAATGTGAACATTCTTCTAAACATCTTTTTTGTATACCACAGAAAAAACGTCATGCGAGTTTGAAATGACATGAGTAAATAATTAGCACCACATTATTTCAAAGCATATGAAATATCATTCAAGGGCTGAAATATCGAGATCAACTTTTATGTTATCTCGCTTTAAGCGTCAGAGGTGTTTCGTGACAGAAGGCAGAGACAGGCAGAAACCAGAATCTTAGAGGCTTCAGTGACCACCACAGCTGCTAGTCTTCACGTGACCTCACCGTGTGCTATTTGTGGCCCAGGCTTTGAATGAGTTAGTTGCCACAAAGGCATTGGACTCGTGCTACAGGCAGACACCGGTTTGAACGCCTCCCCTTGCTTGTATTTATTACGTGTTCAGAGAGAAAAGGCATCATCAAAGGTTTTATTTTACAAATCCTCATTGTGTTTGATACCTGGAGGAGGTGCTGAACTAAAGCCAGAGCTCAGAGAAAAGAATCACTGGACTTTATTTTTATTTTGAGGATTTCCTTGCTTTGATATTTCAAGTTGGTAAGAAAAAGATCTGAAACTTCAGAGTGCTCTGATTAGCGGCCTCTGTGGGTTTGATGTCTTGCTGTTTATGTTATTTGAGTTTCCCATGAAACCCGTTATTGGTTTTGCTCACAAAATGATGCAATGGAATTCATTTATTTTATTTGCTTTAGGGTTTATCAGTGGCCTTCTGGGAGACTCAAACTTAATATGTGTATTTCAGACTAAATTATCTTCTGATATATTTCCTTTGTGTAATCAAACATGAATGGAATATTGTAAATTAGTCTTTGTTTTAAAAGTGATGTATAAGAATGAATGTAATACATGTCAAGAACACGTTAATGTCATATTCAGTTTCTTTGTGTTGAATATAATATATATATATACATACTTAGCTTTGAAATTAGACCTAGAATGACCCAAATATCAGGAGCTTTTCATCTTCCTTATAGGAGCTGATGAAATAAGGGTTCCTGTTACTGTAAACTGTAAATGGGAATAACACCCGTTAGCGCACATGTCATTCTGTTTATTAGCGTACAGTGTATTTATTACATGTGTGTCTTATTCTCTCTAAATATGATCAGTGACGTTAGCTTTGCACTTGTGTGTTTATAAAAAGATCCTACTGTAAAGTTCAAGCGATACCTCGGCTTACGTCCAGTCTGCTTTTGGCTTACAGCTATTACAGTAACCATGAGTAAGAGAAATCACGCTGGTTGTGGAGGTAGAGCCAGGCTCAAATATCATCACTCTTGTGACTCTCCCAGCTTATGTCAGGATCGCACTTCTTGAATCATTATTTAGTAACTTAAGAATTTAGATGTTTAAAAAGACTGGTTTCACACTTTAATTGAATGTTTTTTTATATATATTTGTCATAAACTAACACTATGCTATTTAAGAACATTATATTTACATTTAGTCATTCAGCAGACGCTTTTATCCAAAGTTATAGTACTTGCATATCATTGCTCTTTTGTTGATTTTGATTGCTTCCATTTTCCTCATTTGTACATGCAAAGAAAAATCAGATTTTCAAACGCTGTTTAGGGCATTTTAACAACATTTTTAGGTGGGTGGGTAATTTTCATACTTTAATGTACACATTGTAAGATTGCACATTTAAACACTCAATAATGCAAGTCGGTGACTTTGTACTGAAAATAAACAAGAAGTGCACTGATTGTCAACATAATATTGGTTATTCAGTTGTACATGCTTATATCCTTATCATTTAGATTACCTTTGCTGTCATCTATGCTCACTTAAATTAATCTGTGAAAACACTAATAATAAATGTAAGTAAATATAAAAACACTGTTAAAAGTAATCTTTATCTAATATCTAAAACTAATATCCATTTTTCATACTGTACTTTGTGATGCCTAAATTCACTTGTAGCATATAATAATATTTTTATTTTTCTTTTATATATATATATATATATATATATATATATATATATATATATATATATTTATATTTATATTTATACTACGGGCCGTTGAATGCTTGAATCTGATTGGCTGCCGAACGTTCTAAGGTGTGCAATTATTTTCAGGGAAACGCACGGCGAACGTAGTTCCAGGCAGCTCTTGACCGCATTACATGACCATATCACTTCGCCAAATGATTTCTGTTATTTCAAAGGTCTTACAACAGCAAAATAACCAAGACCCACAACGACACTGGCCAAATAAATAAATATAGTAAACAATATGATAAAAACGACAGATCATGTCCATGTTTTTGCCACAAAATTACACTTTATTATGTGCGGAAATCACATACTCTATCTCTCCCGCTCTCTCTCCCTCACAGACCGCACATACGTTACAGTTACAGTTTGCACACACTAGCATACACCGCGCTAATGTTGTTAGCGCTACTCTGACGATTTTATCAGTAAACAACTTAAAAACTTCATGACTTCTCACAAGCGAGGGAACAACAACGGCGCTGTTCGTGAACAAAAGGAACTAAGTTTCACTATAACTAGAGACATTGCTGCCGAACACTATTGAGAGACGCACAGAGGTAATTCTCTCTCTCTCTCTCTCTCTCTCTCTCTCTCTCATAACTTAGTTATTAACTGCATTAGTCTGTTATTAACGGCTCAAGCCTCCGTTACGGTTTAAAATGACGTTTAGGAATTAGCAACGGAGGCGCTGGATGAAATGCGGAAGAAATAATCCTACTCACAATAGCGATTTAAGTAGAAATACCGGACGAATGCCTTGAAATATATCATCTGATCGATGTCTTGAGGTGTGGCAACCGTAGTATAAGTGGAATAATTGACTCCGCTTCGCGTCGTGACCGCATTACCACCTCGGGTGTGCATTATTTTTCTAATAATCCAACGGCCCATCGTCAATTATTCCTTACATATGTAATTTATTTAGACAAAATAGTGGAGCATTTTAACATTGACAACTGATTTGTCATAACTGTTAAATAATGAATGTTAAGTAATTGTTACCAAAGTAAAGTATTTGCTAAATTGATTACTAAACTATAGGCTAGCCTATATAAAAACTAGTGCTGCACTGCTGTCAAACAATTAATCGTGATTAAAGGGTTACTCCACCCCAAAATGAAAATTTTGTCATTAATCACTTACCCCCATGTCATTCCAAACCCGTAAAAGCTTCGTTTGTCTTCGGAACACAAATTAAGATATTTTTTATGCATTCTGAGAGTTCTCTGACCCTCCCATAGACAGCAATGTAATAAATACGATCAACATCCAGAAACGTAGCAAGGAGATCGGTAAAATAATCCATGTGACATCAAGGGTTCAGCTGCAATTTTACAAAGCTACGAGAATACTTTTTGCATGCAAAGAAAACAAAAATAACGATTTTATTCAACAGTTTGTCTCCTCTACGTCAGCGTAGCTCCATTTTTTGGAGAATATTCGCTGGACGCAAACTGCGTATGTTTTCGTTCAAATCAAAGCGTAAATATACGTAGAAGACGTATCCGTGCTGTGCGGCTGACTAGGCATGGGATGATAACCGGTTTCAAGGTATACCGCGGTTTGGAAAATTCACAGTTTCAAAACCACTATAATTTTCCGTTATACCGTATGCACAGTTTTTTTTACGTGTCGTCAAAGACGGAAAGTGAGAGAGACACACTCGCGCGCTCTCCTTATGTGTATGTGCACACATCATTGTACCTCACCGCTCATAACTTGGACTGAAAGATGAATGTGTAGAAAGTGAGCATGTCTCCAGAAACCTTGTTGAGCTGCAGGTTTAATGACTGCATTTTTTTTTTTTTTTTTTACCGAAATTGTTTTATGTTTTTGATTATAGTAGGTGACTGCATTTTTTTTTTTTTTTTTTACGAAATTGTTTTATGTTTTTGATTATAGTAGGTGACTGCATTTTATTTTTTTTTTTTTTTTTTACAGAAAATAATTTATTTATGTTCTGATTATTGTTGAGCTGCAGGTTTAGGCTCACTTAAGTGACTGCATTTAATTAACAATAATTAAATTATTTATTTTAATTATTTAGCCTGACATGTTTACTGTTCCAAAATGTTCTATATGTTTCTTAAAAATAAAATATATTGTGTTCAGTGGAAAAAACGTTGTTGTTTTTTACCCAGACATTTAAAAATAACATATTTTAGAGCTGTAATCGCAATACCGTGAAACTGTGATATTTTTATCTAAGGTTATCATACCGTCAGAATCTCATACCGGCCCATGCCTACGGCTGACACATAAGAGCGTACGCAGTTTACGTCCAGCAATTATTCTCCAAAATGGAGCTACGCTGACAAACTGTTGAATAAAGTCGTTATTTTTGTTTTCTTTGCATACAAATGTATTCTCGTAGCTTCGTAAATTACAGTTGATCCCTTGATGTCACGTGGATTATTTTACCGATCTCCTTGCTACGTTTCTGGATGTTGATTGTGTTTATTACATTGCTGTCTATTGCTGTCTTTGTTAATAACCTTGACTTGAAGCAAACATTAATGGACTTTGTATCATGTTTATATGCCCTTTCTTTTGTTTTTCCAGGTCATTGGCCCTACAGTGAAGAGCTTGTGTGTGTGTGTGTGTGTGTGTGTGTGTGTGTGTGTGTGTGTGTGTGTGTGTGTGTGTGTGTGTCTGACTGCTTAAAGAAATCAACATGGTCCTTGCCCACCTAAAAGGCTTTGGAAAGCAGCTTCTGCGAGTGAAGGTGGTCGACTGCAGCACTGAAGAGTCTCGTCTTTCCCGATGCCTCAACACCTTTGACCTGGTGGCACTGGGAGTGGGCAGCACATTGGGTGCTGGCGTCTATGTGCTGGCCGGGGCCGTGGCGCGGCAAAATGCTGGTCCGGCTATCGTCCTCTCATTTCTGATTGCAGCGTTAGCCTCAGTGATGGCTGGACTGTGTTACGCTGAGTTTGGAGCACGTGTACCCAGGACGGGCTCTGCGTATCTGTACAGCTACGTGACGGTGGGCGAGCTTTGGGCCTTCATCACCGGCTGGAACCTCATCCTGTCTTATATCATAGGTGAGAAGAATGCTTCAAGTAGTCAGGCCTAAAAATGCCAAATATCAATAGTTATAACCCATATTGGCTAACCGCACTTATGTTCCCTTTCGCAGGAACATCCAGTGTTGCTCGGGCCTGGAGTGCAACCTTTGATGAGCTCATTGGCAAACATATCGAGAATTTCTGCAGGTTACACATGAGTATAAAGGCCCCTGGAGTGTTAGCAGAGTATCCTGACATGTTTGCTGTGCTCATCATCCTCACACTGACAGGTAAGCCACTGAGAGTCAAGTAAAAAAAAAATACCTCAGTTTGTGTATGTTCAGGAATGCAACAAATGAATATGTCGTGTTTGTTCTGCAGCTTTGTTGGCGTTTGGGGTGAAGGAGTCCGCTATGGTCAATAAAGTGTTCACCTGTGTTAATGTTCTGGTCCTGATGTTTGTGGTCGTGTCGGGCCTGATCAAAGGAACCCTCAAAAACTGGAGCCTGGATCCTAAGGAAATCCTCAACCAAACATCCTATGAGAAGTAAATACTTTTTTTGTTGTTTTTTTTTTTAATTTCCACAATTATGTTGCAACAGATCTTTTCTTCCATATTTTTACATGCATCTGAGTATATGCATGTATGCATCAACAAATTATCGTGAAAGATCGGATGTTGATTGGATTTTGAGATGTGGTCACAGCGTTGTTATTGTATACTAAAACAAAAAATTTAAATCATTTGTTTTAATTGAAATAAAGCTGAAAATATTAGGTAACTAACCAAAATTACTAAAACTGAAATAAAAACAAATTAAAGTTAAACAGAAATATAAAAAAAAACTGAAAATATGTATAACAAATTAAAGCTAATTCAAAACAGTAGTAATTGCTCCACCAGAAAGACGTCTGTCATTTTCACCAGAAGATTGAAATATGACCGGATTAAACATTACAGGGTCACAAAATGAAGAATTTCAATATTTGCGTGAATGAACCATTTATAGTAAGATCAATAACATGCATTTAGAAAACAGAACTTACAAGAAAATGAAGCCTGTTTTTGTAACCAAAAATTCCCCTTAAAAATAAATATATTTAAATTGTAGCATTTGTTGCACTGCCTTCAATTTTTGCATATCATAAAGATACAGTAATTTAAATTTTAAAATTATACTACTCCAGTAATAAAAATTAGTGCTGTCAAGCAATTAATTGCATCCAAAATAAAAGTTGTTGTTTGTAATATATGTGTGTGTAATGTGTATATTGTGTATATGTAAATACACACTCATACAGTATATATTTTGAAAATATTTACATGCATATATTTATATAATTTATATTATATATAAATATATTTAATATACAACTATAACATTTTTCTTAAATATATACATGAATGCGTGTGTTTATATAGACATAATAAATATACACCGTACACACACACATATTATGTAAACACAAACTTGTTTTGGATGCGATTAATCGTTTGATAGCACTAAAATCTAATTAAATTTGACAAGGAAAGTCTTAATGATAATCTAAATCATAATGTGAAAAATGAAAATTTTAATGCTCCTAGAAATGGTTTATATTGTTGTCTTTGTCTGAGGGAGATACTATAGCTCAGTACTTGTTTGTATTTGCAGTATGTCAGAGCTGTTGCCGTCTGAAGAGAGTTTGGGTGTTGGTGGTTTCATGCCGTTCGGTTTCTCTGGAGTTCTGTCTGGTGCTGCTACCTGTTTCTATGCTTTTGTTGGGTTTGACTGTATCGCCACAACAGGTGAGTTCTTAATTTTCTATAACAATACAATTTAGCTTTTGAGTCTATTTTAAGTGATCTAACTGAGATGTATTCCAAAACCTTTGTTTTTTTTTAAACTTTTTTTTTGGCTTCCTGTGTAAATAAAGGCCTTCTCCTCTGTTTGTGATTCAGGTGAGGAGGTGAAGAATCCTCAGAGGGCGATACCCATTGGCATTGTAGCATCTCTTCTCATCTGTTTCGTCGCTTACTTCGGCGTATCAGCCGCCCTCACGATGATGATGCCGTACTACATGCTGGATAAGAACAGCCCACTTCCAGTGGCCTTCAAATACGTGGGCTGGGAAGGGGCGACGTATGCAGTAGCCGTTGGTTCCCTTTGTGCTTTGTCCACCAGGTAAGAGCTACACATGTGGTTTACAAGTTATGTCCGTTTTGGGGTGTGTTTGTGTATTTGCATAGCATTGTTCTTTTTAAAGCTGCAGTATGTCAGTTCTGTGCCATTTTGGCACCAGACGTCTTCAGAAAAAATAAATGTCTATAAAAATACACATGCACAAAATGCTTATTGAAATTATTTAAAATGGGTATGGTATTTTTGAAATTTATTTTTTAGCTTCAGTGTTGCCAGATTGGAAATGTCCAAGTATCGTACTAGAAGCTCAAAATTATCGTATTTGGACGAAAATTATCGTACACGAGTCAAACGTACAGAATAAAGCTATTCATCTTCTAGACCAGCAACTTTTTGACACGACCTGCAAATTACCAAAATAGATAAATAATAGGTGTACTTTAGTATAAAGGTCTAAACTCCACCTCTGAGTCGCTATCATCAGAAGCCTGCGTGTTGCCAGATGTTGAGGGGTTCCTTTTGTGGTACAGATTCGATGCCGTAAAGGACCGCAAGATAGTGCTCGTTATCTTAAAAGCAGGGAATGGTAAACGTATAGATCCACAGCTAAATCAATGAGTATAGAAGCCCTATGATTACAACGAGCATCATTTGAAATATCACAAAATTCTGAAATTATCGTACGTTATGGGATTTTTTTTTTTTTTTCATTATTCATTCGTACATCGTACAGAGGTCAAAATTATCGTACGTCTGGCAACACTGTTTTGCTCTCCCTGATATGACCTTTTTAACACCTGAACTACAAGGCATAAAGATGTGTGGAATTTAATACATGAATTACTACCAAGTTAATTCAGCTGTAGTGTTCTGAAGTAATTGTAATGTTTTATTTTAATATGATTTACATATTGTTTCATATGTTTTAAAGTGTCACGAAAAACTTTTACAAATGATTATACAATCAAACGTTGCACAAATATTTCAGTCAAGTCTCACAAGCTATAATTAATGAGTATAGAAATAGAATGAATAGAATTATTATTTTCATGGAATGGGAACCTGAAGTGGGCGGGGCTTAGCCCAGACAGTCTCTGATTGGTTACAAGCTGTATAAACTCTTTGATCTGTTCAGTGGTTTCAAACATTATTCAGGTGTAACATGTCTTGTATCATGTGCAAACGTACCATTTTTTTCAAAAGTTTGGGGTTAGTAAGATTTAATTTTTTTGAAAGAACAGCATTTACTTGTATGATGTTACAAAAAAATTCTATTTCATGTCTGTACTGGCATTCTTGTTAAATAAAAGCATTATTTTCTAAAAAAAATATATATATATATATACCTCAAATTTTTGAATGGTAGTATATTTTTAGGATCTCCAAAAAATGTTTTTTTTTTTCTTTTTCATGACATTTTAAAGGCATATTTGTAAAGCAAATTAGCTTCAGTAGATGTTAAATGCACAAGCTAACTGCACTGCATGGCTTGAATCTGTTTCTCTCCCCTCAACTAGTCTGTTGGGCTCCATGTTCCCAATGCCCCGTGTAATATGGGCCATGGCTGAAGACGGGCTGCTCTTCAAGTTCTTGGCCAACATCAATGAAAAATCCAAAACGCCCATAATGGCCACTGTAACCTCGGGCATAGTGGCAGGTGAGGACGCTCATTCAAACTACTAACAGACTCGCTCCTTTACAGATCTCACAGCGATCCGGCCCACAACCTCTCAAACTGCGCCATGACTAAATACGGACTAAACTTATCCACTAAACTCCAGCAAAGCCAAAAAAATGACCCATAACCGCTGCAGCACTGCTTTTTATGCCAACAATAGGCTTTATTTAAGCCTTTATGTTCAGAGAATTGCAGCAGTAACATTAAACTGTTTGAGGAGCTGAACTATAAGGGGTATATTGAGCTTTTGCTCTCCTTTATATTCAGCTTTAGTGGTGAGGCTAGAGGCATCTGCGATTGTCTGAACTAGGCTCATGTTTATGTTCAGATTCAGACCATACATCCACTCATCCTCCCTCCCCTGCTTGTTTAGTCTGCTGGGCTCCATGTTCCCACTGCCACGCATTATCTTTGCCATGGCACATGATGGTCTCATCTTCAGCTTCCTGTCTCGCATCAGTGAGAGGAAGACGCCCATCATCGCCACCATGGCGGCCGGGCTTCTGTCCGGTAAGCATAGAGGAGAAACGGATTAACCCTTAGTTTTTGGCAGGATTAATGTATCACTTTTTCCTTAAATAGATTTATGATCACACCCGTGTGAAAAAAGCAGTTCAGTGTCATTTATAATGTAATATATTCAGAAATTATAGTTTAAATGTACTTCAGTGTGTACTTTATATCACACTTTAAACCTTTTAATTGCATGTTAAGAATTAAAGGGGTGGTTGATTGCAATTTCACTTTTTTAACGTTAGTTAGTGTGTAATGTTGCTGTTTGAGCATAAACAACATCTGCAAAGTTGCAGTGCTGAAAGTTCAATGCAAACAGAGATATCGTCTTTTAAAATTCTGGAAGTTTAATGCCTACAAAAACGGCTGGTAAGGGACTACAACGAACTACTTCCTGGGTCTGATACGTCACTGACCCAGATAAACCCCGCCCTCAGGAACATGTAAGGAAGGGGGCGAGGCCATGCTGTGCTGCTTTAGAGAAGAGGAAGAGAAAACTAGGTGTGCACGTAAAAATCTATTCATATATGAATCGCGATTCTGTCTTCTAACGATTCTAATGGATTCACAAGTTTCAAAATCAATGTTCTAAAACAGCCGTTCTTAATACTGTTCCTCGCCCTGCTCTGCATCTCTCTCTCTCTCTCTCTCTCATTCAGATCGTCAGATCAGCTCCAACAAACCGTTCCAATTATACATTTTCACATAGCAATGAGAAGCGTTATACATGGACGCGTGTGCGGTTGTCGTACTGTATTAAAGATTTAATCAGAATAAAACCGTATATTAAAAGCTAACATAAGCAGTAGCATAATAACAGCATATCTAAACGTACGAGACAACAAACAAACATACCATTAAGAGCCATGTTTGCACAGGTTCTGCGGATCCTCTTCACTAATATCCTCTGCGTCTCAATCTGGTTCAAATTGATAAGCAATTTAGACAACGCCATTGTTTAATATACAACCGGAGCACATGCCGCTGAGCTGAGGGGTGGGACATTTAGACGCACGCTCGGCGATTTAGTGAATCACAAAAGCTGGTCAGCCAGCTAACCAATCAGAGCCCATCACGTATTTCTGAGGGAGGGGCTTCATAAAAACAGGAAGTAATCGAAGTGTTTGTCAGAGAAGGGACAGAGCGGTGTGGAATAAAGGTAAATTATATGAAAAATAATGCGTTTTTAAAAAAAATGAAGCATGAACACATGTTAGACTGCACCCCATAAACACAATCAATCCTAGAAAAAAACCAGTAAACCACCCCTTTAAATGCAAATACACTCATTGTTAATAAGACTTATATTTCTGTATTACAGATAGTGATAGATGTATTTTTATAAGTAGAGGACTGTTACTGTTAACAGGATATGTGGCAATGCTGAGAGAGGATATGCAATGTTAGGTGTCATTACATGGGCCATACTGAATCTAAATGAGTGAAGTGTTGTTTGTTTTCTCTTTAAATACGACACATCATTAACCATTTCTTAATGTTTTGACAGGGTGTAACAAATTTTCTGTTTTTACCGCCGACTTGTTGGTGGTTGTTAAATTTTATATGCCACAAGAATGTTTAATATTCTCTATTAATGTTAACACTGAAATAACACTACTGATCAAAAGTTTGTCAGTTGGTCAGTAAGGTTTATTTTATTTTATTTTTTTAAGAAATTTAGTTTTCTTCAACAAGGATGCATAATATTGATCAAAAGTGACTTTAAAGACTTACATTGTTGCAAAAGATCAACTGTAAAATTGCAACATTGATAATGAGAAATGTTACTTGAGCAACAAATCAGCATATTAGAATGATTTCTGAACGATCATGTGAAATAGATGACTGTAATAATGGCTGTGTAAAATTAAGGAATGGTTGGGCTGGGGGGAAGGGATATCTTATGCTCACCAAAACTGTATTTATTTGATTAAACCTACGGACTCCAAAAGTTTGAGTGGTAGTGTATTAATATTTATTCTGATGACAATATTAACACAACAGAATTAGTATTCATGAACTTGTTATAGATATTACAGTTAATACTAGGGCTGCCACTAACGACTATTTTTATTTCGATTAATCTATCGACTAATTTATCGATTAAACGATTAATATCAATTTTACTTAAGAATATTTTATTAAACCAAATGAAATCCAAATGTCTATGGAATCCTTTTTTAAAGCAAAAGTAAAGTGCAACATAGAGTGCAAGAAGCATGTGTCCATCTCAGTCCAAATCACTGAAATCAAAGTTCAGTATTGTAGTGTCAGAATGACAACATATCCACGTGTTCTAGTCTACTACTAATAAAATTATAATCAAAAAACACTTTTTAAAGGAGTATTTACCAGAAATATTATTTACCAGAATTTATTTAGGGGAAAAATGTAAATGTGCAGTATTTCTGGAAAAAAACAAAAAAAAAATTAAAAAAATACTTTTTTTAATATAAAATCAATTAATTTGAGATGCTTTTGATTATTAAAATTTAATGGAACCATTAAAATGGAATCCAGAAAATAATGCAAAACAGAATTTGGTATAGATAAAACTGTAAAACTCAATTAATTAGACAGGCTTTTTGATTAATAAAATTTAATTTAACCATTAAAACAGAGTATAGAAAAATGAAAATGGAAAAAAATGAATTTGGAAATAAAACGGATTTCATAGGGCCCTATAATTGTTTTTTTTTGTGGAAATAAAAATAGATGTAAGTGAACAATAGCTCTTAAAATACATATATAATAGCAATGATGCAATAATAATTAGTTCAAATAAAGTATCAAAATCAAGAAATCATATGGTTTTATTGAACAAAACTGTTAAAATACATAATGTATTATGTGTTTAATATTGACCAAGAACCATTTAATTCAAATGTCCACTTAATCTTTAATATTTGGCCATTTCTTTAGTACAGAAATGCTATAGCCACTGTAATTAAATGAATATGTGGACATCAAAACCTGTAAACTGAGAGTATGGGTTTGAGCTTTTATTTTGAGATCGCGATGTATTCTCCTGTGTTTGTGTGGATTTATAAATGATTTACCTTACAAATCTGAAATGGCGCACGTTGCGTTCCCAGATGAACGTTAATAAACCCAAACTCATAACAACATGCGTTCAACATCACGTAACCTAGAACTGCATCGCATATAATCATTTAATTAAATCATAGCGTTTGTGAATTCATAATTATGATTTTTAAATAGGTTTAATATATCATGCAGCCTTTGAAAATAGTCTAATAATGTGTTTTATGGATTCTCGTCCGTGAAATGCGGCACTTCCGGTATTTTGCCGGTTAGTCAATGCAAGTCGATGATTTTTAAAAAATTGACTAGTCGACTAAAATCGACGAATCGCGACAGCCCTAGTTAATACAGCTGAATCATTGTCCTGCAGTAACTCACTCCTCTTCTCTCCACAGCGGTGATGGCGTTCCTGTTTGATCTGAAAGATCTGGTTGATCTCATGTCTATTGGCACTCTGCTGGCTTACACACTAGTTGCGGCCTGTGTCTTAGTCTTGAGGTATGGCTTCAGATTTCTGCTATGAACATTTTGGAAGTAAGTTTTTCAAAGACTGTTTATCATAAAACAAGAGTTTGATATTTTTGCAGCCTGATGTTGCAAGTACTGTTTTGTTGTTAATCATTTTGCCTTATTTTCTTCTTAATTACACTGAATTCATTTTAAAGTAACAGCCCTGCTTTCAATGTATTCATATCAAATTAGTTTTTGTATATATCTTATACTGAATATATATATATATTTTTTTTTTTTTTTTTTTTTTTTAGTATTAAATTTAAAATGTTTAATATTATTTAAATTGTACATTGTTTATATTGTTTTTCTTTTTAATGTTACATCTTTAGTCATTTTGTTGTGTTTTAGTATGCGTATGTATGTGTGTGTGTGTGTGTATATATGTATATATAGATATAGATATAGATATATAGATATAGAGAGAGATATATATACACACTAGAGGTCGACCGATAGTGGGTTTTACCGATAGCTAGGTTGGACCACCCTGGCCGATACCGATTAATCAACCGATAGTTTTTAAAATGGATACTGAATGAAAACTAAATAGAGCTTTACTATTAAAAAAAAAAAACAGTAACAGTAATGAACTATACTTTATAAATGAATAAAAATGTATTATTAATATTTATTACTATATTGATTATTAAAGTTATTTCATAGTTTACAAATGTTAAAAGAAGAAACTTTAAAATTTAAAAATGAAGCCTATTAGTAAATGTTGAAATGAAATGAACACACTCTAACAAGGAACAATACTTCTACAGCTTTCGTTAATGTTACAAATGGACTCTTATTAAGTATTACCATTTCATTTCAACAGTCATGCTTAAAGATGGTCATCTTGAAATACCTACAAAAGGCCATATTAAAATTACATGCACAGGTTATTGATATTGTATGTGCACTCTTTATTTGTTGCTATTTTAGAACACTGCATGATTATCTAATTAAAATATAAACAAATATGCAAGTGAGTGACACACTGTGCAAGAGTACAGCGCTGCCTTGGAGAAGTCACGGGTATCACACACACACACCAGACGCGTCACGTTCAATTTAAGCAGCGGTCTAAAACTGTTTATTTAATCACCAAACGGACATAAGTTTGCTTCAAGAATGAATTATGTGTCATAAATGAGTTTGAAGTTCGGTGTTTAAATAACAGAGCAAACGGAAAGAGAAAGCGCGATCTGTATTACAGCTCTCTATATGAAGCATACAGACTGTATTAGAGCCACGGAAAGACAAACGTTTTGCTGAAAAATGCACAATACATAATTTATAGCCTAGGGTGAAGTCATTATATACATTAACAATGATTTGGGACAAATAGGCTATAATGTTATTTAATGGGAAACTATGTGAATGGCGCTCTGTTCCGCGGCAGGATTTTCTGTTGGCTGCATTTAAATGCGCGTTTGAAGTTTCCCTCTCTGTACAGCGCGCAGTGTCACATGCCAAAACAAACAACACGTGCTGTCAGTGATTTCCGCCTCTAGAGGCCGCTCTCATACTGTATAATGATAGCAGACCATTCTCAACCACTCCAGCAACAGACGCCACACGAAGAAAAAAATTAAATAAATAAAAAATAAAAAACCAACACCGAAAACTATCGGCATGGATTTTTGCCGATAACCGATTGTTCTGCAAATCAACAATCGGTGCCGATTAATCGGCAAAACCGATGAATCGGTCGACCTCTAATACACACATACACACACAAAACTGTATTTTAAGGTAAACAGACTTCCTCTGAAACCATCCACCTTCCCCAGCTCCACCTGTATAGATCTGCACTGGGTTATTATATATGCTATTTTTGCTGCAGCAGTATGTCTTGATACTCACAGCAGTGTATCAGTGTATGTATTGGCAGTAGCAAGTTCCTGTACTTGCTTTGCAGCAGCAGCAGCAATAATCTACAACTACAGCAATAACCAACAGCAGCAGCAATTCAGCAGTGTAGCAGATCTATTCCACCAAGACCAAATACATTAACATTGTCATATCCATTACCATGCCAAAATCTTTCAGGAGTTGTCATGATAGAAATGGTTATAATTTTAGTAAACAATAATAACCATAATTGATGGTTAGACTATTATTTTTCTCTCTCTCAGGTACCAGCCAGAGCAGCCCAGTGTGAATGTCCAGTATCAGAGAGCCAGCTGTCAGGAGGAAACCGAGGCCGACTCCATCAACGAGAGCAGTGCTGGTTTCCTGCCTGGATCTCAAGATCTCTGCACCCTCGGCAACATTCTGTCCCCCAAAAACGAGGAGCCCTCTCGTCTCTCTGGCTTCACCGTCAACATCTGCACCAGTGTATTAGGTTAGACACGTGCGGAAGCACATTTTAAAATAATGAATGTATTCAATTTATCAGCCTTGAGTTCTAATTAGATTAGCAATGAATTGACTTCACAGTGTGAGTCACACGGCTTCCCTTCCTCCATGTGCAGGTGTTCTGGTGTGTGTGTTCTGTGTCGTGGCGGTTCAGGGTGGATTTCAGATCTGGGCCTTTGCGGTTCTTGCCGGTCTGGCTGTGGTTTGTTTCTTCATCACCATGTTAATATGGCGGCAGCCTGAGAGCAAGACAAAACTGTCTTTTAAGGTAAACAAATACCTGCATGCACACAAGTGGGAGTTTTATAATCTGTGTTTATAGCAGTTTGTAAAGATGGGCGGATGTGTTTGTGTGTACCCAGGTTCCTCTGCTGCCGTTCCTTCCTGTCCTTAGCATGTTCATTAACGTGTACCTGATGATGCAGCTGGGCGCAGGCACCTGGATGCGCTTTGCAATTTGGATGGCCATAGGTAAGTCAATAATATGTCATCAGAGTCTTTAAACATGGGAAATTCACTGTAACATGGTGTCCAAGACTCCAAACCACATGCAACAAAATCCAGGAATCCAGTATTTCATACAGGACTTTAGTGGGTGAACTTAGGATCTTCTAGGGGGGTCCATGGCCATGGTCCCCTGTAAGAAAATGAAAAGTAAAATGCATCTAGTGCATTTTGAGAGCAAAATTAAGAACTCAAACCTATTTTCTGTTACCAGAAGTAAAAAAAAAAAAAAAACTTTACATTTACATGCTGTGTATTATTATCATTATTTATAACTAGACATAAATGTATTGCTATTGTAATATGGCTGCACTGCAAAATGAATATAAATAATAATTTAATGATTATATTAATTATGATTATTAATGTTTTTAGCATTTTTGAAAGAAGTATCTTATGGTCATTTATTTGATCAAAAATAATAAACCGTAAAATATAGTATAGTAACAGAAATGGTGAGATTATTACAATTTTAAATAACTTTTTAATTATAATATATTTTTTAAAATGTAATTTATTCATTTTATGGCGAAGCATGAAACATTTCTTATCAATGTTTTGTGGAAACTGTGATAGACTACCATACAAAGGTTTGGGGATAAGTAAAATTATTAAAATAAACACTTTTATTCCAGAAGGACATATACAATTGATTAAAAGTGGCAGATTTATAATGATACTGTGATTTTATATTTCATTTATTTGAAAGAAATGCTGAACTTTATTTTATATTTGAATGATAAATAACAAAAACTGTTAATAACAATAAAGAAACATTATTAATAATTGAGTACCAATAAATTGATTTCTGAAGGATCACATGACACTAAAGACTGTTATGACTGCTGAAAATTCAGCTTTGCATCACAGAAATAAATTGCCTTTTAATATATAATTAAATGGAAAACTTAGTAATATTGTGAAAAATTACAATTTAAAATGTTTTACTGTAAATAAATAAATGCAGCCTTGTTTGAGCATAAGAGTCTTTTAAAAAATATAAAAATCTTAAAATCTTCACTTGCAAGAGTTAATATTTTGTGACAACAGGTTTACAAAATCTAGTGAAATGCTGTAAACTACTCTCCACAAAAGTAGTAGAAATTAACTGCCAAAATAAATTCTCAAATTCCCAAACGCATGTTAAACTCACAGCACTGTATTTACTGTGAACCGAGATGCTGAAAACACTGGATCATGAGCTTCTCGCATATAAATGAACACCGTACTGCACTTCATGTTGAAACAGCAAAACAGATTAAACACTCAATTCAGTTGTAGCCTTTTATGATTTGATAAGTGCACTACGCTAAAACTTAAGTTGAAATGTGTCGCGTATAGCATCACGTCTAGTTACGACAGTGAAATGCACAGCCTTGAATGGCTAATCACACCTACATGATAAAAGACAATAAATGGGTAGTCATTGGCCACGTACACACTACAGCTAAATTCGGTTGTCAGTTCACCTTTTACTCCTTAATCGAGTTCTGTACACACATAAATCACTAAAATACGGGAGTCACAACTGCATTAACTCCTGAAAAATACAGGTAGTGACAACCGCATTTACAGAAATTCTATGCAGTGTGTACGGAACTGAACCGAACAACTAGTTGTTAATGACGTATTTGAACGTGCATCAGAAATGTGTCTACGTCTGTATGTGAGGTGCAAGAAAATAACAGTGAAAGAAGTCTTAAAGGTGCTGTATGTAGGATTGACACCTAGCGGTTGAACTAGGTATTGCAGTCCAAATTCAAAATATTGGAGACTGTTTTTTTTCACCCGGTCCCTCCTCCTCAGACTTGACACACGCAGGTTGCCAGATTATCGACACCAACCGAAACGAGCGCACATGACAATGAATACAATTAAATACGTTGTGTTTTCCGCCAACTGGGAACCCGGGGTGCCGAAATACAATTGGGTAAACTGGCAGTGGGCGGGTTTCAGAAACCATAACAAACACAGACATTCCAGGCTGGAATGCACATTTTCAAAGGAGAATAACTGACTGTAGAATTGCTTTTCAGATAAACAAGTATGTTAACTTAGCATGTTTCTTAAATATCTGCAAACATATTATGGTATTTTTATGCTTTAGTAGAGTCAAAATCCTACATACAGCACCTTTAACCTTAGCACATTTTGACACGGCCGGGGCTAGTTGCGCTCACGAGCCCTGCGGTAAAGTGTCAGTGTTGCCAGACCTTCACAGAAAGAAAAACAACAAACAAGGTCAAGCACAAAAACACTAAAACACCCAAATGCTTTGTTTTATAACACCAAAAAAAAAATCTGCAACAGACCACTTTACTAACTCCATAAAGTGCTTAGCTTTGTGAGATAAGACCAAACAACATGCCTAAAAGCGTTTGTAATTATGAGGACATGGCAACACTGCAAGACAGCGCTTTCTAAAGCAGCCTCCCGAGCAGAAACAAAACACAGCACGTCTATCAGCGGTAGTTCAGTTAAAATCGATGGAGAAAAAGAGTCTTTAGCCAAAAAATGGCACATAACAAACAGCTAAATTCTACTTCACTCCTGCAAGAAGCCAAAACTTTGCTATGGTTACAAATGCAGGAGTGACTGCTGTTCCGTACACACATGGAACAATAATTTTACGGGACTCGCTCCCACATTTAAATGCGGTTGTCACTCCTGAAACTTGCAGTGTGTACGTGGCCATTGATAATATTCAAAATAAACTTTGATTACAGATAGAAAACAAGTACAAGGTCTTCTGCTGTCCTTGACCCTTCTTTTTCTTTCTAGGTTTTGTTATTTATTTTGGCTATGGGATCTGGCACAGCACAGAGGCGGCCTTGGCCAGTAACGACACAGAAGACATCAACACCTTCAAACCGACAATGGCAAACGAACCAGCCACATCTGAGAAAGAGGCTTTCTTGAGCAACGGTATTAATTTCAGAGCAGAGGAGAGCAGTGACCCTTGAGAAAACACTTGAAATACCCTGTTACGGATGGCATTATGTGCTCACTTTTTACCGCTGTATGTGACTTACAACAACTGAAACGTCCAAACCGAGAGCTGCTATTGATGTTCAAGACAATGTCCTTTGTGTTACTGTAGGTCCGGAGCACCTTTTAAGCAGCATTACAACATGTGGCTATTATTATTTACCAGATGAATTGCCTGTTATTCAGGTAAAACGTGAAGGAGAGAATTAGTGATTATTATGTGTGCATAAAGATGTACACTGCATTATTGGAACAGGCGGTTCTTCCTTTGTCGAATTGGTTTATTTTGTCTATTTATTTTTGTAGCATGTTGCTGTCATTGCTTGATAAAAATTATTTTGAGCAATACACATTGCATTTTTACCCATAATTCCCTCTGTGGTGTGCGTTTTGTGTGTAGAATTCTAGGGATGCACCGATTTACTGATGTCCAGTCGTTCAGAAAGGTATCTGCTGATTAAACCGCTTCAAAAGAAATATTCGTTTTACTCTCTATGACGTTTCAAATATTTATTTAGCTGACACACGGTGCTTTAATTCAATTTTCTCAATATGAGAAGGTTATTCATGCTGCAAATTACAGTTATGCTGTTAAGTCAGAGACTTTTTTTTCTTTTTCTTTGATTGGTCTGTAACTGTCCAGTGCCTTTTCTCACCCTTTTTGATTGACAGTGCTAATGTCTCCTCGCACTGACAATGACTTTTAGTGGCTGATACTAGTGCCACCTCACAGACTTTGAAGCAGTTGCCAAACATTTGGGATGGGAGAAAAAAACTGCAAATAAAGTCTTGGATCTGGGAAAATCTCTGTTCAGAGGGATTCTTGTTTGGTCAGCTTCCTTTCCATTCAGCTCTTGTGTGCATGCTGATTCTCTGTTAGCTGTTTTACATTTGCATCTGGTGTTGGGCTAAATATTTTTGTACAGTATTTTTGGACTTTTGTGTGTTGTACTTTTATTGTCCAAATTTTAGTCTGTTTGTATAAAAGCATAAAGCCAAAGAATTCATTATGATTTGAAACTGCATTATTTTATTGACATTTTGCATTAAAAAAAAAAAAACCTTAACAGAACTTTTAGAAACACTGACACTTTATTACGTCACAGTACATTTTCTATGTTGTATTAAATGTAAATTTACTGTAAATATTTGCTGTTTTTGTTGCAATTGATTTTCTTGTTTATAAAGAAAGTTTCTTGTATGTTTTTTTTCTTTTTTCTTTCCTTTTTGTTGTACACTGCAGCTATTTAAATTGGACTGATTTAGTGTCAGTTGTCTGTATTTTAATACCAAATGTGAGCAACTCCTTGACAACACAGTTGTCTCAGAGCAAAACACTCCATTTTTCCCCTTTTCAAGATTATCACAGCAATTAAAAGACAACACTCCAGTTCAAAAAATCTAGGTTACATTGTAATGTAAGTAAATGGGGCCAACTGATAAATGTAAAGAGAAAAAAAAAAAACAGGTTCAAAGTATAGCCTAAGACAATGTTAACAATTTATTAACAAATTGCTTAGAAACCTTTCTATGTAGTAGTATACCTTTAACCCCTTTACTATGGAATATATAGTTTATCATCCTAAATGTAAAGCAGTTACACAGATTTCAACGCCACTGTAATACAGGTGCTGGTCATATAATTAGAATATCATCAAAAAGTTGATTTATTTCACTAATTCCATTCAAAAAGTGAAACTTGTATATTATATTCATTGATTACACACAGACTGATATATTTCAAATGTTTATTTCTTTTAATTTTGATGATTAGAGCTTACAGCTCATGAAAGTCAAAAATCAGTATCTCAAAATATTAGAATATTACTTAAGACCAATACAAAGAAAGGATTTTTAGAAATCTTGGCCAACCGAAAAGTATGAAAATGAAAAGTATGAGCATGTGCAGCACTCAATACTTAGTTGGGGCTCCTTTTGCCTGAATTACTGCAGCAATGCGGCGTGGCATGGAGTCGATCAGTCTGTGGGACTGCTCAGGTGTTATGAGAGCCCGGGTTGCTCTGATAGTGGCCTTCAGGTCATCTGCATTGTTGGGTCTGGTGTCTCTCATCTTCCTCTTGACAATACCCCATAGATTCTCTATGGGGTTCAGGTCAGGTGAGTTTGCTGGCCAATCAAGCACAGTAACACTATGGTCATTGAACCAGCTTTTGGTACCTTTGGCAGTGTGGGCAGGTGCCAAGTCCTGCTGGAAAATGAAATCAGCATCTCCATAAAGCTTGTCAACAGAAGGAAGCATGAAGTGCTCTAAAATTTCCTGGTAGATGGGTGCGTTGACTGTGGACTTCAGAAAACACAGTGAACCAACACCAGCAGATGACATGGCAGGCCAAATCATCACTGACTGTGGAAACTTCACACTGGACTTCAAGCAACATGGATTCTGTGCCTCCACTCTTCCTTCAGACTCTGGGACCTTGATTTCCAAATGAAATGTAAAATTTACTTTCATCTGAAAAGAGGACTTTGGACCACTGAGCAACAGTCCAGTTCTTTTTCTCCACAGCCCAGGTAAGATGCTTCTGACGTTGTCTCTGGTTCAGAAGTGGCTTGGTAGCCCTTTTCCTGAAGACGTCTGAGCGTGGTGACTCTTGATGCACTGACTCCAGCTTCAGTTCTCTCCTTGTGAAGCTCTCCCAAGTGTTTGAATCGGCTTTGCTTGACTGTATTCTCAAGCTTGCGGTCATCCCTGTTGCTTGTGCACCTTTTCCTACCCAAATTCTTCCTCCCAGTCAACTTTGCATTTAATATGCTTTGATACAGCACTCTGTAAACAGCCACACCTTTCAGTAATGACCTTCTGTGACTTACCCTCTTTGTGGAGGGCGTCAATGTTCGTCTTCTGGATCATTGCCAAGTCAGCAGTCTTCCCCATTATTGTGGTTTCAAAGAACAAGAGATACCCAGAATTTATACTGTAGGGATGGTCATTTATTCAAACTCAAATGTAAATATTCTAATATTTTGAGATACTGATTTTTGACTTTCATGAGCTGTAAGCTCTAATCATCAAAATTAAAATAAATAAACATTTGAAATATATCAGTCTGTGTGTAATGAATGAATATAATATACAAGTTTCACTTTTTGAATGGAATTAGTGAAATAAATCAACTTTTTGATGATATTCTAATTATATGACCAGCACCTGTATATGCAATACCAATCTCACTTTATAGTAAAATTAAAACCTAGCACTTTAAGACCAAAGACAGAAGATTAAATGAGAATGGAGGTTTGTTCATGGTGCACATTATATGCACACATAAATATGCACGATTTCTGTTTTACAACCTCTAGCAAAAATGATGGAATTTTGATGATGTCCCCCAAAATATTTTACTTTATAAGAAATAAATCACAGATATAACACAAACCAATTTTTGTTTAATAATTCAACACTCTGGTTATGTGAATCATACTTCAAACAAATGAAATTAAACTTTTAATTAATTTAAAATTATTTTCCATATCAAGTAGAGGAAAAAAAATATGGAATCATTCAATGTTGAGGAAAAAAATATGGAATCAGCTTGTAATTTGCATTTCTGAAACAAACACCAGCACATATCTAAACTGCTAATTAGTTTGCAGTTAAAAGAGAGTGCTTACAAACCTTAATGAGCTGTTGGTCTTGGCTAATTTAAAAACATGTCTCCAACAAGAGAGCTGTCAGTTGAAATGACGGAAAGGATTATAAAACCACTTCAAGAAGGAAATCCAATATGGAATGTTGCAAAAGAAGTAGGGTGTTCACAGTCAGCTGTTTCTTAAATTAGGTGCAAGTATAAACAATGGAAAGGTTATAAAATGAAAACATACAGGCAGACCAAGGAAGACATCAAAGGGTCAGGATAGAAAACTGAAAGCAATTTGCCTTAAAAAAAAATAGAAAATGCTCAACAAAACAAATTGGCGGAAACAGGAGTCAATGTATGTGAGAGAACAGTAAGAAACCAGCTGAATGAAATGAGATTTACATATAGAAAAGCCAAATGAAAATCAGCATTAACACCTAAACAGAATAAATATTGTTTTTCATTAGTGAAGTCCATAATAATAAATTAAATAATTCAGGCCGTCATAAAAACCAGAGGAGGAGCAAGAAAGTACTAATTGTGTTTTTTGGTTGATTATTCCATATTTTTTTCCCCCTCAGCATTGAATGATTCCATAATTTGTTCCCCTACTTGATATGGAAAACAATTTTACATTAATTAAAGCAGTTTAGTAGTCGGGGTAGTCATGGCCTAATGGTTAGGGAGTTGGGCTTGTAACCTGAGGGTTGCAGGTTCGATTTTCGCGCCGGTGGGAATTGTGAATGAACAGCACTCTCTCCACCTTCAATACCATGACTAAGGTGCCCTTGAGCAAGGCACCGAACCCCTAATTGCTCCCCGGGCGCTGGAGCAATAGCTGCCCACTGCTCTGTGTGTGTGTGTGTGTGCATTTGTTCACTACTCACTGCTGTGTGTGTGCACTTGGATGGGTTAAATGCAGAGCACCAATTTCGAGTATGGGTCACCATACTTGACAATACGTCACGACTTAACTTAACTTAATCTCATTTGTTTGAGACATGTTTCACATAACCACAATATTGAATTATTAAACAAAAATGGTTTCGTGAAAAATCTGTGATTTGTTTATTTGTTGTGAAGTAAAAAAAATTGGGTGAACATCATCTAAGTGTGGTCATTCCATAATTTTTGCCAGGGGTTATAGTATGTTAAAATATTAATTAATGTTCATATTATTCCCTTGTGCTGTTCCTAATTATTACTGAAAGTAATTGAAGCCCAGACTTAAAATAATAAATTGTTAAGGCCTTAAATAAACAGCAGTGAATAAGAAAGCAAATACAAATACAGAATTCTGGCATGAAACTCTAGATAACTCAACTCATCTGACCTAATGACATCATTATCACATGGCACAGCTGATTGGTTCTCTCCTGTATCAGTAGCCAATGAGCTCTCTGCTCAGCTTTCAAATATATGACTAGTGCTTTCTGTACCAGTTCGCAGTGTGCTTCAGAACAGCGAAATCAATACAGGCATCCTCAAATCTGGCCCACTCCTGCAGAGTTTAGCTCTAACCCTAATCAAACACACCTGAGCATGCTAATCAGAGTCTGCAAGATCATTCGAAAATCACAGGTAGGTGAGTTTGATCAGGGTTGGAGTTAAACTCTGCAGTAGATTGGCCCTGCAGGGAAAGATTTGAGGAACCCTGGTCTAAGATAAGTGAATGCTCTTCTAATCCATATCAATGTGTGGTCTGCCGAATTGAATCAAAAAATGAGCAACCATAATCAAGTTTAAACTAAGTGTCATGTTAGTAGTTTGTATTGTATGCAGGAGCAAAATATTAAGATATTAGCAGCATCTAAATGTAATTAGCAGCTAAATGCTAAATCATGCGCAAAACGCAGTTTAGAGCATATGTAATCGCTGAAGACACGCCGATAGTAACGGACCTGAAATGGGTTAAATGAAATAAGCATTCTTGTGTATGCATTTTAAAGGGGGTTCGCCATATACCCCAGCGTTATCTTAATGTTCACGTTCGTTATTTCTAAGGTCGATGTTTTCATTGTGATGAGAGTGTGGTTGATTTCAGCTGTGCGCAGTGTTCGAAGCACGCGCTTATAGGGGATGGGGGCGTGACGTCACTGCTCTAGCGCCGCGGTGGCTGATGGGAAAAATCGCCATTTTGTGAGGCCACTTGTTGCGCGACGCGCCGAGGAAGTTGTAATATGAATGTTTTAAATAGGATACAGAAATTGAATAAACTGTAAATCAACATATTAAAGTTATTCCACAAAACATTATTTAGTCAAGAGCAGTGAGGGATTTCTTCTGTCTTTTGTTTGATTAACATTAATTTTTCACGGATCCAATACTTATACATATATGCGTTCGCAACTTAAGACAAACCCGACAATGCTTACGACCATTTTGACGTTATTTTGTGTGTATTTGGCCATAAGCGCAACAAGCTGTGTTTGTTTGTTCACAGCGCTTTGGATGTGACTGCAGCGCACAGAAAAGCGCCTCTGGAGCGCACGAGTACCGAAAGACTTAAGACGTGCAAATAATACATTTCTGTGACAATGCAACAATGACCGATTAGGCAATTGACAATTCTGTCAGCTGTACCGAAAGGCGAGCTAAAGTCTTGTATCGCAGCGTGCAGCAGATGTGAAGAGAAGGTCAAAGAGAGACGACGAGGTTCAGCTGAATCACTCACGCTGTTTTCAAATGACTGGTTGTGTGAATTTATTTACTCATCTAACCTACACGCTATATTGAATAAATGTTTTGCAGGAATTTCCCTCATTTTAAAGTCGAAAGCTGCGGGAATATATGCGCAATCCCAGACCGAAATTCAGGACCTGATTAAACATAATTCTACTGTACACAGAATTGTGAAACATGACTTTTCCAAAACTTTCTGGGTTTATTTATTTTTCCAAAACTTTCCAGGCCTGGAAATTGCGGTTTTAAAATTCCATGACTTTTCCAGGTTTTTCATGACCGTATATGAACCCTGAATGTGACGATCGGGTGCCGTTATATCTAAATCAGGCAAAAATATAGGTGCGGGTGGTTGGCCATCTTTTCCAGGTACCGTTTTCTTGCGTCCGGTAGAAGTTTGTCTCTGTATAGTACATTTCGTTCTTTTAATCGACTTTTCAACATTGTTTTTCGTTTTAAGTCTCGCCCGATGTGGCCTCACAATATGGCGGCGCCCTCTTGTTTACGTCCCAGAATGCACTGCGCAGTGACGTCGGTTGCCAAGCTCTATCGCGGTTATATCAATGACAGTAGGTGCGTTTACATGGAGCACTGTAATCGGTTTAAAAGTCCAATCCGAATGAAAATGCTCCATATAAACACCTCAATCGGAATAAAAATGCCAAAACCGAATGAAATTGTAATCGGTTTGAGAGGGGTGGGATAAACCTTTCTATAAACCGAACAAAATTAAAATCCTGCCATGTAAACACTTTAAACCGATTACTTTGCGTCTACGTCATCACGTCCAGAGGTCGGGTCGTCAGAACGTGAACGTGATGATGTCGGCAACGGTACATTCTGTGATTTGGGGACACCGACACAACAGTAGAGACTGGGTAATAGTGGAGGTATGAAGTTAAAATTTCCATTATACAGTTAAAAACACATTAGAAAGGAGAACGCTTGCTGTGTGACGGACTATCTGCTCTCATGTCCGGAGTGAAAAACAGATCTGAAATGAAGCGCAATTTTCTGCTTTTCAGCTTAGAAACAACACAGTGATGATAGTGAAAGTAGCTCAATGAAAATAAACAACTTGACCAAAAGTTGCCTTTGTATTTGTATAGATGACAGATTCATAATTTCCGATCTGCTTGAATTTATACTTGCTCACGCCATGAATGTTGTACCAAACACGATTGTGATAAAGCAATGCTCCTTTGATTCATTGTTCAGCAACTCTTGGTAAGAAATCGTGTATTTGTTCCATTTAAGTACAGTACAACTTTGTAGTATCAGAGTACAATTAATCTCAGCTGCATTACAGAGGGGCGTATGATTTCTATGATCGCGTTCTGGCCATATGACTGAGCGCTCGAATGAACGCAAGGGATTCAAATATTAACCGTTTATTCTAAGCAAGTGCAAACAGATATTAAAAATATTAACGTAAATATGGGCGTTTTTTCCTCTGGTGACTTGTTTTTGTTGTCACTGTAGGCTATTAGCATATCCTAAAATCGAAAGCACAGGCACATGTAAACACCATATCGGATTAGATAACGTCTCATGTAAACAGTTCATCGAATCTTTCAATCGGAATGATTTTAATCGGAATGACAAAAAAGTGTACATGTAAACGCACCTAGTGTTGCCGGAGAAGGGAAATAAGAGTTATCACTGAAGATCACTATCTACGGCTGTTGTAGTCCCCAGTGAAATTCATTATGGATAGTGTAGTTCGGAGAAAAGTTGTTCGTGTAACGTGTGTTCTCGCTGTGCTGAGTAGTTCAGAAAACGGAGAAACAACATTCAGCTTTTATTTCAGCTCATTCAGGTCAGTCCACCCAGGAGTTTTGTGCACTGCAACTCTGACAACTTTTATTTGCATGAGAGAGTAAAATGGCATGCATCGTCTAACTTTGTCCATCTCATCATTGCACATACATGAATTATTGAGCTGTTTTGCTGCCGCTGGGACTGATGAAGTGGAGAAAGTAACAGCAGTTATCAAATGACTAAATTATGATACTTGCTCAGGTGGGTGCTGGGGTCTTATCTATCGGACTGCAATGTATATCTATTCTGTTAATTAACATTACACATAGTCCACGTCTAAATAGTGTTAAGCCGGTCGGCATGGTAGCCCAGGCACACATAGCCATAGGACACTAGCGTTAAGCCAGTCAGCGTGGTAGCCCAGGCACACATAGATAGTAATGCATGTGGTTCACATGGCTCTTCGGAGCAGCAGCAGTACATATGTCTTGGCGATAGGGCTGGGCGATTATTTATTTATTTTTTCTCATGCGCATCTCATCAGTAAAGCCGGTTCCATGATTAGCGGTAAATCACCTGCTTTCAAATGGAGCGGCATTTCACTGACACTATCACGTTCATTATCGAAGACGATTCATCTGCAAATAATGAACGCGATAGTGTGTAGCTTGTCAGTGATCTATGGCTCTGTGTATTAAATGCCGCTCCATTTGAAAGCAGGTGATGGAGATTTACCGCTAATCACGGAACGGCTTTACTGACGAGATGCGCATGACAATTGTGGTCGATATATCGCCCAGCCCTACTTGGTGATAGATCTGCTTGTTGGGGGGTGTTTTGTTCTTGTTTGGGCTTGTATTGTCCCTTCTATGTCTCCTGCTTTGTGGGGGGTTATTTCATGTATGTTATATTTGCAGCAGTAGTATTTCTTACATGCTCACAGCAGCTTGTCGTGGATGTATTGGCAGTAGCACGTCTCGGTACTTGCTCTGCAGCAGCAGCGTAGCAGATCTATTCCGCCAAGACCTAACATTAACATTGTCATGTACATTACTATGCCAATCCCTCCGAGAGTTGTCATGACAGAAAGAGTTGTCATTCGACTTTAAGTAATATTTTTGACTGTTTTACCTCGTAATTACGAATTAAGTATCATAATTTTGACTTTTTAAGGCATGAATTTCTTTCTTGCGTGGCTTGTATGGGTTTCCATAGAAATTACATATTAGGCAACCAGTGTGATTAAGTGGCTCCACTCATCACAGCGAAACGTTTAAACCAGAGAAGAAAACCTAAGAATAGACAGTTATGCTGCATCCCAATTTGCCTACTTATACTACTCCCTTAAAGTATGTATTCTTTTGGTGAAGAAAAAGCACAAACCTTTGAGTGTGTGGTAGAAGAGTAGGCAAGCTTTAGGACATACTATCATGTTGTCTTTAACGGACTGCTCTGTCAGGCCAACTTATATGCATCCTGTCACTGTAAACTGGCCTGTCAATCATCTTGTCACAGGGTTCCCACACGTCCTGGAAAACCTGGAAAATTGATGACTAATATTCCAGTCCTGGAAAACACATGTAAAATTAGATCAAATGTCCTGGAAAATCTTGTAGTTGTCCTGGAAAATTATTTTTAAAAATGTAATTGTGTTGCACTCGGGTGAAATCTGCAATGTACTGTATTTAGGTCCTAGGCCATTGAGTGATTTATAAATGAGTAAAAGTACTTAAAAATCAATCCTAGTGGAAGCCAGTGTAAGGACTGGTGTGATATGCTCAGATTTTCTGGTTCTAGTCAGAATCCTGGCAGCAGTGTGCTGCAGCTGACTAATGGTCTTCTTTGGAAGGCCGATGAGGACTATAATAATCCACCCTGCTTGTGATAAAGGCATGAACAAGTTTCTCCAAGTCTTGACTGGAAACAAAACATCTAATTCTTGCAATGTTTCTGAGATTATATTATGCTGATTTAGTTACTGCTTTGACATGACTACTAAAACTAAGGTCTGTCTCCAGAATCACCCCAAGATTTTTGACTTGATTGTTGTTTGTAGTTGTTTGACCCCTAGAGTCAAAGTATGCATTCACCTTGAGAACTTCATCTTTGTTTCCAAATGCAATGACTTCAGTTTTCTCCTTCTTTAACTGAAGAAAGTTCTGGCACATCCAACTGTTCATTTCATCAGTGCATTGGCAGAGGGAGTCAATGGGGCTATAGTCATTTGGAGATGAGGCTAGGTAAATCTGGGTATCATCAGCATAGCTG
This sequence comes from Onychostoma macrolepis, assembly GCF_012432095.1. NCBI lineage: Eukaryota > Metazoa > Chordata > Actinopteri > Cypriniformes > Cyprinidae > Onychostoma > Onychostoma macrolepis. The sequence goes on from NC_081169.1 coordinate 9,562,797, forward strand.
TGATTGACAATTTGGTTCTTTCTCATTATTTTATTAGTGGGAGCATATACAGGCTAAAAAAAAGTGGTGCAAGAATTGAGCCTTGTGGGACTCCACATGTCATGGACGTCCATTTAGACTTATGCTCTCCTATACTCACATAATAACCTCTCCCTTCTAAGTATGACCTGGACCATTTGAGTACCATCCCAGAAAGCCCAACCCAGTTTTCCAGTCTCTCTAGAAGTATGTTATGATCGACAGTGTCAAACGCAGCACTAAGATCTAGTAGTACCAGCACTGATATTTTGCCAGAATCATGATTAAAGCGAATATAATTTATTATCTTAATGAGTGCTGTCTCTGTGTTGTGATGCGCTCGGAAACCAGATTGAAAATTGTCCAGGTATCCATTTGAGTTTAAGTAGTTGTTCAGCTGATTTAAAAACTACCTTTTCAATAATCTTACCTATGAAAGGAAGATTTGGTATTGGTCTATAGTTGCTCAATATGGTGTTATCAAGATTTTGCTTTTTCAGAAGGGGTTTAACAACTGCAGTTTTCAGGGAGTTTGGAAAAGTCCCAGAAAGAAGTGAGGCGTTCACTTCTAAGAGATCTGCTTCTAAACAGTTAAGCACATTTTTGAAAAAAGATGTGGGAACTGTGTCAAGATAGCATGTTGACGATTTAAGGTGCTGTACTATTTCTTTCAAAAATTTTGCTATCAGTTGCTTCAAAAACAGATGTAGTCACTTCTTTTTGAAATTGTGGTCGAATCTTGGGGTTGTTAGTCTCTCAACAGTAGCAAAAAGAGTGTGAGTTTTTTTTAAGTTAAGAAGAAGGTCTGTCTAGCTGTGGCTAGTTCCACATTGAAAGAATGAGGCTGTCTTTATAGATGCTATAGTGAATTTCAAGTTTCATCTTCCGCCACATCCTCTCAGCTTTTCTGCATTGTCTTTTCATACTCTGAACTGCTGTTGAATTTCTCCAAGGTGATTTCTGTCTGCCAGTCTTCTTGCTGACTTTTTCAGCAGCAATATCGTCAATAACATTCTTAACTTTTGAGTTAAAGGAATCAAAGAGATCAACAGAGTCTGCAGAAATACTTGGTGTTAAAGATATAGCCTCCATAAATAGCGCACTAGTGTTCTCGTTAATGCATTTCTTTCTGACAGAGACGGATCTAGATTCAGTGGTAACAGAGATCATTATATCAAAGAAAATACAGAAGTGATCAGATAGTGCTACATCCTTAATAACAATTGATGAAATGTTTAGACCTCTACTGATGAGTAAATCTAGAGTGTGTCCACGATTGCTTGCATTGATAAACATCTTTAAATAGAGCAGCTACACCTCCACCTGTCTTAACAGTCCTGCAGACACTTAAACAATTAGGTTTTAAAAGTTAGGAGGGGCTGTTTCATTGAGGACTGTTGCACTGCAGCTGTCTTCTAGCCATGTTTCATTTAGAAACATAAAATCCAGGTTGTTTATTGTTATTAAATCATTGATCAGAAATGATTTATTTTTTAGTGAGCGAATGTTTAAAAATGCTAACTTGATGGAATTACATATTGCTGTTTATTACTAAGGTACAAAAACTGCAGGGTGGAATATCTAAATCCTGAATGTACCCATAATAATTTTTCTTAATATTTGAATTAGTTTCAGTTTCAGTGGCACTAATATCTATTAGTTTCCGAGCGCATCACAACACAGATACAGCCCTTTTTGGATTAGCCCTTTGCCTTGCCATTCGGCCTCTGTTTGCACCTCACTTGGACTATTGCTTGTGTATCTGTCTTATCTCTCTGCCCTGCCTTGCCGGATATTGTTCACCGATCGAACATATGTATGGTTTTGTTTTGGAGGGTTATTGCTGCTCTTATCCAGGGCCGTCGCCAGAAAATCTTCAGTGGGGGGTCATTTCGTTTTCATAGGGGGGCACACTTTTTTATGATCTCAGAAACAGACATTCAACAAAACAATAACAACCTGTATTATTACTTAAATTGATCAAGTTCTATTTGACAGCTGTCGATAATCTGTTGACTTTTGTGTTATGTTATATTATGATTTTTATGTAGGCTATGTTAGAATCACGCTCAAATCGCCAGAGTTTAGTTCTGCACCCTCGCGAATCTTCTCTTTATAACACTATGTAAATAGAGATTCACTGCGCAGTGTAGAGAGAGATTCTTTGATTATAACTTAACTGTGTTAGATTGTCATAATGAACTAGATGGGTGACAGCTTTTTAATTGTTATAAAGGGAGCTTTCTGTCATATATTATCCATTCAGAATTTGAATATAAGTTTTGTTTATCATGCTGCTAAGAGAACCAAATGCCACATACACTCTAAAGTTGCCTATACGGAGTAACATCCACAAATGAAAGATTTAGCCTACTCTCGAAATTGCAATAGCCTATGTAATAACCATATCAATGGATCGGACAAAACTGTCAAAAATAGTCTATGCATTAAGGACATGACTCGCAATTAAAGCTTTTTTTTTTAAATTTCCAACAACACAATAATAATAAAACAATAACAATATAAAATTTGATTCAACAAATCGCATATGCCGCTGAGTAAAGGGATATTTTTTTTAAGGGATTTAAGGGTTTTAGACTATGTTTTAAAGTTAAGACACTATCTTATATGATTTATCTATAGCCTACATCTATGTAGGCTACATCATGCTACACTATATGTTACGCTACAACAATTATTATTTTTATTTTTTTTTTTTTTTGCTATCTGTAGGCTTATAACAGTGAATTTGTATTTTAAAATGGGAATACAGCGAATTTATGACAATGTTTTATACATTTTGCATTTTTTATACAAGTTAATAGTGAAAAGTTCTTTAAAAGCACCTGTAATGTAATAAAGTAGGCCTAATTTGCTTTTTTTTTTTTCGAGCCATTTTTAAAACATTTGCTGCATGGATTAAAAAAATAAATAAAAATGCTATAGCCTAGACTCATATCAGACAAAATTACATAGAGAGAAAAAACAGAAGTTGTCAACAAATCATTTAAATATTATGGTATTCAGAACAAAGGAACATAAAAATCTGAAAATAGAGTCTAAGCAGCTATAAAATTATAGTATAAATTTATATATACAAATCATAAAATAAAACACACAAATTATAGCCTAATGGCATTCATTATAAAGAACATATAAAAGTCTTGCCAAAACGAATGTATTTAAAGAGAAACTGAATTCGGCACAAATACAAATGTTTCCCACGAGCGGCGCGATTGCTTGGATTCACTTTTTTTTGTGTAAGCCTACACTCACAATAAAAACAAAACATTGTACTTTTGTAAAATAAATAAAACAAATAAGGTGAGCTTACAGTCCTCTCGGTTTCCTTGAACTTGCGCGGTCCCAAAAATAAAACGAAACTCAGTGTAGACATGTCGCAGTTTTTTTTTAAATAATTTTTTTTATATGTTAATTATTTAAGTGAAATACATTTAGTACAGGACTATTTATTTTATTCCTTTTATATAGGCCTATGTTGTTTTATTATGTTTTTCTCCCTACACAGAAGCGCTGCAGGTGCGTGAGGTGACTGTGTGAATCCATCTGTGTGAATCTATTTGCACGCCCCGCACTGCGTGCCCGTCCGCTATGCCACTGTGTTATTAGCTTCCTAATAAGTTACCGTTGTAGAGATCAGTGGTTCTTTGAGCTAAATGCTGCTGAATACATGATTTTTTCCCTGCAATATTCATAGACTAGATCAGTAAAATAAACGTTTTTTGTTCTTAATATTAAGTTCACTCGTGATCATGTAAACAGGGGGGCACGTCGAGTCACCCGAGGGAGGGGGGGGGGGGGCACTGCTCCCTAATGGCGGGCCTGCTCTTATCTATGCTAGGCTGCATGGATGCATAGGGAGTTCTTGTCCAGAACAGAACCATACCGCCAATCCAAACTGTATGCTAATTTGTAAGTCATCTTTGACAATAGTGGTCCTGACAGAACTCAAAAGTAATTTCTGATTTACATGTCCATTATGTTACCTTTTCTCTGTGGAAAAAAGTTTAAACATTTTTAACATTTTGGACTGAGGCCTTGAATTACTTGATCTTTAGTAATGAAATTGTAAAAAAATAAAATAAATGTATTTATAATTTGAGGTTTGCAAAATAGATTGACCAGCTCAACAAATCTGACAGCTGGACACCAAAATATTTACAATGTTTTTTTTATAGAGTACAGATTAATACATATTACAGTGGTCATGAACTAAGAAATCAAACTTCACATCTTTTGACATATAAGAGGTCATTGTACTATAAAAACATCCTGTAAGCTTCAGAACTCAAAACTTCCTTGTTAGTTTAAAAACAGCTTATATTGAAGCCAGTCAACAGGTTGAGGAATGTACCACTTTATGAAGTAATATTGGGGCTAAACAACACTAAACTAAACAACTAAATTGTGTTAATATGTGCAGTGAGCACTTTGACAAGACATGTCAGACTTCACTATTTCACTACTGGTCTACAAAGAGTAGGTTTATCATCACTAGATTATAAGGATTTGATAGCTTCTAATCAAATTGTGGACTGATTATATTTTTCTTCCTTTTTGGCCAGTTGCAAACAGGACAACGCAAGCCTCAAGGAAAACTGAAGAAAGCCTTTCAGTGGACTATTCTCTGCATTTCCAAGAGACTATACCTCTATAGCCTAATATTTAAAGCCCAGAACAGCCCTGAATGAATGGCCAGAATGACCCAGGTCATATTCAAACCACTCTCTCTCTGTCTCTCTGTCTGTCTCTCACTCTCTGCCTGGGTCAGAAATTAGCTTTTTCATTGTGGGGCAATATTTGCCCCTGGAATAGATTTCCAGGAGCATTTTTTTTTTTACCTTTTGTGAGGGCAATTTTAATAATAATATCACTTAATATAATTACCTTATTAAAGGTTTCTGTTGTTTATGTCAAATGTTTAAGTATAACCAGTCAGTATACTTCAGTCAATCACAATATAGACTGCATTTAAGATTTAAGATATGTTGTGGCCACGAGATATTCATTTGTGGGAACGTCATATTAACTTGTGGGAATGTGATAAAATGTCATGGCCACAAGATCATTTTATCGAGGTAACAACATCCTTATGTCGTGGCCACGAGATGTGAAGTCCACAATCCTATGTTGAGGGAACAATGACGACTTATGTTCCATGACGACTTATGTTGTGGGAATGACACATTTTTCTCGTGGCCATGAGATTAATGCTTAAACAAACCTGCGTGAGTTTAGCAACCTGGGATTATCAGAAATGGATCAATTAATATCTTATTTTGAATTAAGAAATTATTATATTAATTATTGTAGAAATTATTATATTAACCTATAGGCTACCGGACTGTATTGTGTGCAGTAACAGCATTCAAATTAAGTTTATCATGAATAAATGTTACATAAAATAAAATAGGCCTAGAATAAAACATTTCATCCATCCCACATAAGTCCATTAATTGGCCACCTTTTTTTTCCATAATATTTGAACTTATTATTATTATTATTGGTTACAGTTTTATATTCATTGTTATATTTGCTTTATTTTACCTTCATTTCTCTTTACTTAATGTTCTGATACTGTAAATGGCGGACAGCTTTGATTATGCTATATGACTTTTGTATATGAATTTTTACTGCAAGTTCACTTTAAAGGTTGAATTAAGCATTTATTAAAAAAAAAATCACAACATGCTCATTTATCAACACTGGCATAAATACAATTATAAAGTCAAAACATTAGTGGCATAATTATATAGAACGTTAAATATGTAGATAAAGAGAAATACGAATTGAAAAGGAAATTAAGGAAATTAACCTCTTTTGGTTTTGTTTTCATTTGTTTCTATGGCCTGTTTTCCTTCCAGCTTCCTTCAGTTCCAGTTTCCCGCTGCTTGTTTGTTACTATGGTTTCTGAATGAGTCATCACCTGTTCATCATTTGAGTTCACTTCACCCTGTGTATTTAAGTTCCTCCTTTTCATTCAGTTGCTGTCAGGTATTATTTGTGTGTGGACATGTGCTGTTATGTTGCCGCCTTGTATTTGGAATACCTGATTTTGTTATTTAAAAAAAAAAAAAACTTTTGTTTCTGGAAACCTGTTTAAACCTTTTTTATCTGAACTTGATCGTGACAGTGGGAACAATAAAAATGTTTTCTTGTAGGCCTAGTTTATTGTATGTTCTTACGTAGCCTATTCTCTTAACATTTATTTATAATAACAAACTTTGTTCCAATGCTGTCTTGATGACATCTTGTGCAATATAATAATAATAGTACCCTACATATAATATAGGTTAATCATTTCTTAATTCCACAGTTTTGGAATTAACACTATTTTTGAGCACTTAGACCTATGGGAATTTAACTTGATCTGGTTTATTTTACTGGTTTCACTTTAAAGGGAATTTGCTAGGCTATCATATTTAATTCTGTTTCAGCTAATAATTAATAGGCTATAAGCGACTTTTTGTTTCATTCGCATTGGTTGTTGTTTCAAAATGAAAACACAACAGGCTCAGTAATCATTGTATCACCTTTATGTAGCAGTGTGGGTTAGGCTTTCCTTCTTCAGTTGGTTCAGCAATTGGCAAGATTAGTGCAGGAGTATTTAAATGCTGGGCAGGAAACATTAGAATGTCTCAGAATGGGAAGCTATTTGAAATTCTTTACAACAAATATATTGTGTATTGATTAGGTCAGTAATCAACTATGGATATATTATTTATGGACCTGCATCGAAATCCTGGATTAAGAAAGTTGAAACCGTTCAGGCACAATCATTAAGAATATGTTGTGGGGCTTTTAGATCCTCTCCTATATCAGCGTTATAAGTAGAGGTAGGAGAATTGCCTTGGAGTATAGGCAAATTGAAATTAACAATGAATTATTGAATTAATATTAAAGGGCATTCAGAGACTCATCCAGTCAAGAAAAAACTAAAAGAGTGCTGGGAATATGGAAATGATAGTATCAAAAATTTTGGTTGGATAGTAAATAAGATGCTATGATTCTGGGTAATACTAAAATTCCAGTTAGTCCTTCCGTCGTAATCCAAAATATTCCTCCTCTACGCCTCAAATTCATTTTTATCTACAATATAAGATTAAGAATGAAAAATCTATACCTAAGGAGGTTGTTGTTCAGCAGTATTTGGATCAAACATACTCCTCCTCAGGGCATACAGCTGCAGCTGTATATATTCAGAGATTCCAAGTCAACATACAGAAAAGGACAACCATGCATCCATTTTTACAACAAAGCTGATAGCAATCTTGTTGGCTATTCAGTGGGTGGAGGAAGTTAAGCCAGTTCATAGATTTCATACAGTGGTGCGGCCATGTAAATCTATCTGCTGTGCATCACAATGGAGTATTTACCAAGAGACGAGGATGCATGGGTTCATTTTGCATTACTACAGTATATATTTAATTTCATTCAGTTTGAGAATGTACAGTAATCAAATTAATATGCATCAGTATGTCTGTGTTACGAATCCTGGGCCTGCCCTTCTGTCCGACTGCCACAAGAGGTCGCCCTGCCATCATATTGACTTTCACACCACACATCACAATGGACTGCATTTCCCATCAGCCATCTCACTAATCACACGCTCACCTGATCACCTGCACACAGCTCATGGCATTGATCACACACAGCTGTCACAGATTACACATTGCACTGATTACATGCCTTATTTAAACCCTGAACTTTCTTTCCCTCACTGCCGAGTATTGTATGCATTTATCGCTGCCCTACAGAGCCCCTGTTAGTTTCCCTAGTCTAGTCTAGTCTAGTCTAGTCTAGCCTTGCCTCTGTCGGATTGTATTTTCCCCTAAATAAAAGCTTGCACTTGGATCCGCACGTCTCATGTCTCATCAGCCCTGTTACAGAATACTCGGCCACAAAAGGATCCAGCAGTTTTTTAGATGGACACTGGCCAGGTATGGACGCAGATCTCTCGAGAGCTACATTCTAGAATACTTGGAGATCGCTAATGATTCTGATTTACCTGACTGTTTACTCATTGACTTTTTTTTGTGAGGGCATTAACCAGCCGCTCAAATCACGATTAACCCTTGAAGGTCCCCGTTCGTGTCTGAGTGATTTTATGAACTATGCCTTATTGACTGTTGGTTCAGTGTTCACTGTGGGTGTTGCGGAGGAATGCGACACTGCACTCGCTCATGTAATGGCAGCTACGCTAGAGAACGCTCACAAAATGGCGGCCACAAAATCACTCCTTCATGTCATTGCTGCCATTCATGAGCCAAGTCAAGTCACCGTTGATCTTCACGAATCAGGTCAAGTCACCGCTGATCTTCACGAATCAAGCCAGGTCACAGCTTCTCTTCGTGAGTCAAGCCAAGTCACAGCTGATCTTCACGAGTCAAGCCAAGTCACAGCTGATCTTCATGAGCTAAATCAAGTCACCGTTGATCGTCACGAATCAAGCCAAGTCAAAGCTGATTTTCACGAGTCAAGACATGACTTAGCTCATGAAGATCAGCTTTGACAAGTCACAGTTAATGTCAAAGAACCAAGTCAAGTCACAGTTGATGTCAGAGAGTCAAGCCAAGTCACAGTTGGTCGTCATCAATCGAGTCACGTCTCAACTGATCTCCCAGAGTCACGGCACGTCTGCGCTGATCTCCCAGAGTCACGGCACGTCTGCGCTGATCTCCCAGAGTCACGGCACGTCTGCGCTGATCTCCCAGAGTCACGGCACGTCTGCGCTGATCTCCCAGAGTCACGTCACTTCCGGGCTGACACACCCAGATCATCAAGGTCAGTCGCCCATTATCCCAGTTTGATGTCTAATGTGAGGGATGTACCGCTGGTGTCTGCACGCACGGCTGGTATCCCTAAACCAGCTCACTGTAACCCTCCCATTTCTTGTTCCTATTCCCCTGTCCGAAGCACTTCCCCTGATGGGAATCGCTTTATGTTGTGTTTGGGCTGCGTACACCACCGCAGAACTGTCTGAAGTGGCGGCAGCTGCCGCAGCCTCTCCAGAGGTGGTGGCACATGCTGCAGAACCTCCAGATGCGGCGGGGTTCACCTCAGCCCCTTGTATGGTGGTGGCGCCCAAAAATGTACTCTCAACCTGTTGTGTTGCGGTTGAAGAGACCGTTACTAAACTCTCCCTGTGTCCTGAGTTTACCGCTGTAGAACCTCCAGAGGTGGCGGCAACTGCTGCAGAACCTCCAGAGGTGTCAGCGGTATCCGTCTGTGAACTCTCGCCCTGTCCTGTCACGGCTATGGAGGCCGTCAATGAACTCTCGCCCTGCCCTGTCACGGCTCTGGAGGCCGCCTGTGAATCCTCTGCATGGCCTGTCACAGCCAGAGGGGCTGCCCCTGAACTCACGTGCTGTCCTGTCACGGACACGGAGGCCGCTTTTGAACATTGGCCCTGCTTTGAACCGGCCGAGGAGGCCATCTTTGAACATTTGCCCCGTTCTGAACCAGCCATGGTGGATGGTTGTGAACTACCTGCCTGCTCAGTTGCCACCAGGGAAAACGTTAATAGACTTCCCATGTTCCCTACCTCAGTCCTTGTGTCTGTGCATGTTCTGTCTCCTCCTTGTGTCTCAGTTTCCCTTAGGTCCCAGTCTCTGCTGTGGGTTCCTGATCCGTCATGGTATGCTCCTGCTCTATCTGCTCCGCTCTGGTGATCTTCTGCTCCACCTGTTCCGTCTGCTCCGCCACCCTCCTGGATTGTCTAGGAGTGTCTGGACTATCGCTTACGTTTTGGATTACCACTCTTGTCTAGCCCCTTTGGATACTGTTCCAATCGTATCGCCGATCGTCGACCCAGGCTTGTCTTTTTTTACTCTTTGTCTTGTCCCTGCCATACCTGTTTGCCATTGCTCGACCCTGTTATGACCATGTCTGTAAATAAAAGCTTGCACTTGGATCCGCACGTCTCACGTCTCGTCAGCCCTGTTACAGTCTGAGATCATCTGCAATAGCTCTGTCCTGCTAACAGTTAGTAAATGTAAGCAGACTGTACATGTACAGATGCTCACCTCTGCCAAAACACATGTAAATGACAACACAAACACAGCATCACAATTTATGACTTTTGTTGCTACTTTAATTGCTTCTTCACTCAGCATGTAACTGACTATTTTTCTTAACATGCCACAAAATGCTTTCAATATTTTTCTGTTTTGTAGTAACCAAGAGAAGTGTCTTTGCTGATGAAATGGCAGACATTACTCCTCAGACACATCATCTTTATTATAGTTCTCTGACTGAACTAACAAGAGCAGTTAGAGCCAATTCAAGTAAATGTCTGCACTGACCATTATACCATGTAATTTTTATGCAAGAACTGGGGGGAATCATAATCGGAATCTATGGATCTGCTGAATGTGGCTCACCCAGAATTCTGTCATTTACATTATTACATAATTTCCACTTTGTTTTTTCCCAAAAACAGAAAAGACTTTTGCTTTTCTGTAGAGCTCAAAATAAGATACTTTGAAGAATGCTGGTAATCAAAACAAATTTGTCACATGTGGACAACATGAGGGGGATTAAATGATTTTCATTTTTGGGTGAACTATCCCTTTAATTAGGATCATACACACTTTAAATATTAATCATGCTGGGCAATCATTGCAATTAGTGCAGTAAATAGTCTGTCAAACAACACGTGCATTACTACAGTATACTGTATATTTAATTTAATTCAGTTTGGTGCATTAAGTTAGGCATTTAGTAATAGATTATTATACTTCTGCTTAGAATACAGAAAATAGGTATAGTCCTGAGGTTCATATGGGTACCTGCACATGTGGGAGTACAAGGCAATGAAATAGTTGACAAACACACAATGCAACATATGACCGTTGAAGTACAAATTAATAGAAGTACAAATTAGACGAGAAAGTAGTCATGCTAAGAGTGAAAGTTGGCAGTAAAGCACTGAGAGCAGGTGTGCCACGCAAGAGAGAGGGAGATGTGGATGTTTTTGGAAGGGCTGGTTCTGGCCATTGGGTTTGATATTGCGGAGAGCTGATGGAGTAATCTGTGAGAAATCCTGCAAGGCAGGAAGAAAGAGAATTTATCATATGACAAACAATAAAAACATTGACAACAACAAATGGTAGACAACAACATAACTGCAATGTGTATAACAGTAAACAGAATGTTATTGTCAGTTGGTGTGGATGCTAAAATATTTATCTTTATAGTTATTGTGCTTGGTGTGAGCAGCTTTAAGTGACCTGATTTGGCCAGTTTAATTGAAGATGTGATTTGACACACGATGAGTTCAACTATCATTTTTGCAGACTCTTGCTTCTTAGACAGATGTGTTCAATGAAAATCAACATGGAAAGATAGGCCGACTATGAGATGTGGACAGATGTCATGTACTGTTAGAACGGGAAGAGACGGCGCCAGTTTGTAAAGGTTAATAAAGAATACAATGGACTCAATATAAACTTTAGGATATAAACACTCCGACTGTTTAAAACGGGCACAATCTGCATGAGAGTTGGCCAATGGCAGCAGGAGGAGTAAAAGTCGTAGAACTTTGTACGAGTGCGCTTGTACAATATCATATGAATTTGCTGACTTGGTAAATTGTATGAATTATTACTACTTCAACATGACACTTTGTTGGGGGTTTTACTGATGGGGCTGTGGAGTATGCAAGCCAAATTTGAAGAAACATCAAATGCTATGCAAAATGTAATTGCAGTAATGTTCAGTTAAGGTGCTCAGGCCAACACAGACATACAGTACCATTGGAAATGTTTGCCTTTGTAGCATTTGGTCTTCTCCGTAAATGCACATGATGGCCAAATTCAAATCCCATGACATTCCCTTGATCGAGCCTGATCGAGACGGTACGCAGCACATCGCCCGCGACGACGATCATCGTGTCAGGACCGCTTCCCACATATCGACAAGGACACGAAAGGTTCAGTAGACTTTTTGCTTTAAACGAATGGTTATTGCCACTGCTCTTTTTTAATAATTGGAATCTTTTCTGGGAGCTTTTCCGTGCTGATGGCCTGCACCCCAGCAGAGTCGGAGGGGAACTCCTGTCGGACAACATCTCCAGGACGCTACGCTCTATCTGACTAGTAAGCCAATTCTCAAATAACTGCTATGATGGCTTTTGTTCTTCCCTCTTAAATAATAGAATTACTTGCGTTGTGCAATCTATACAGACTGTGTCTGTTCCCCGAATAGTGAGGTCAACATATAAATTTAATGCAGGATCTAGAAAAAATCTGATCGTGATTAAACCTGAAAAATGCAAAATAAATGAACAAAAACAATTTCTAAAGTTTGGGCTCCTAAACATTAGATCACTGGCACCCAAATCAGTTATTGTAAATGAAATGATCTCAGATAATAGTTTGGATGTACTTTGTTTGACTGAAACCTGGCTTAAACCAAATTAATATTTTGGTCTAAATGAGTCTACTCCACCAAGCTACTTTTATAAACATGAGTCTCGTCAGATTGGTCGTGGCGGCGGTGTCGCTACAATATATAGTGATATACTCAATGTTACTCAGAAAACAGGATACAGGTTTAACTCATTCGAAATACTGCTGCTTAATGTTACACTGTCAGATATGCAAAAGAAATCTATCCTATCTCTTGCTCTGGCTACTGTGTATAGACCGCCAGGGCCATATACAGAATTCCTAAAAGAATTTGCAGATTTCCTCTCAGATCTATTAGTTAATGTTGATAAAGCGCTAATTGTTGGAGATTTTAACATTCACGTTGATAATACAAATGATGCGTTAGGACTTGCGTTTACTGACCTAATAAACTCTTTTGGAGTCAAGCAAAACGTCACCGGGCCCACTCATAGTTTTAATCATACGCTAGATTTAATTATATCGCATGGAATTGATCTTACTGATATAGATATCGTACCTCAAAGTGATGATGTTACTGATCATTTCCTTGTATCGTGCATGCTGCATATTACCGATATTAACTATATGGCTCCGCGTTATCGCCTGGGCAGAACTATTGTTCCAGCCACCAAAGACAGATTCACAAATAACCTGCCTGATTTATCTCAACTGCTCTGTGTACCCATAAATACATATGAACTAGACGAAATGACTAACAACATGGGCACTATCTTCTCTAATACATTAGAAGTTGTTGCCCCCCTCAATTTGAAAAAGGTTAGAAAAAAACGTACAACAGTTATACCCATTCTCTCAAGAAAGAAACTCGTAATCTTGAGCGCAAATGGAGAAAAACTAACTTGGAAGTTTTTAGAATTGCGTGGAAAAACAGTATGTCCAGCTATAGACAGGCTCTAAAAGCTGCCAGGGCAGAGCATATCCACAAACTCATAGATAATAACCAAAACAATCCAAGGTTTTTATTTAGCACAGTGGCTAGATTAACAAATAAACAGATGCCACCCAATCTAAATATTCCCTCACAGTTTAATAGTAATGACTTTATGAATTTCTTCACTGATAAAATAGATAACATTAGAAATACAATAACAAATGTAGGTTCTACACCGTCTAGTACTTCAGTTTCATTCACCGCTCCCAAAGAAAACTGCAGTGCTTTACAACTATAGGACAGGAAGAACTAAATAAACTTATCACTGCATCTAAACCAACAACATGTTTATTAGATCCTGTACCCACTAAACTACTGAAAGAGTTGTTACCTGTAGTAGAAGAACCGCTTCTCAATATTATTAACTCATCGTTATCTTTAGGTCACGTCCCAAAACCATTCAAGCTGGTGGTTATTAAGCCTCTTATTAAGAAACCACAACTAGATCCTATTGAACTGGCAAATTACAGACCCATTTCAAATCTGCCGTTTATGTCTAAAATTTTAGAAAAAGTTGTGTCTGCTCAATTGTGCTTCTTCTTGCAAAAAAAAGATCTCTATGAAGAATTTCAGTCAGGTTTCAGGCCTCACCAAAGCACAGAAACTGCACTTGTTAAAATTACAAATGACTTGCTTCTTGCGTCAGACCAAGGCTGCACCTCATTGCTAGTTTTACTTGATCTTAGTGCTGCGTTCGACACTATAGACCATGACATACTCATAGATCGATTACAAAACTATACAGGTATTCAAGGGCAGGCTTTAAGATGGTTTAGATCCTACCTATCCGATCGCTACCACTTTGTTTATTTAAACGGGGAGTCATCTCAATTATCACCAGTAAAGTATGGAGTACCACAAGGATCTGTCCTAGGTCCTCTGCTATTTTCAATATACATGTTGCCCCTTGGTGATATTATTAGAAAATATGGGATTAGTTACCATTGTTATGCTGATGATACTCAACTATATATCTCAACAAGACCAGATGAAACTTCTGAACTATCTAAGCTAATAGATTGTGTTAAAAATGTAAAAGATTGGATGACCAATAATTTCCTCCTATTAAATTCGGATATGACAGAGATATTACTTATTGGACCAAAAAACAGTACTCAGAATCTCTTGGATTACAATTTGCAACTAGACGGATGTACTGTTACGTCCTCTAAAGTCAAAAATCTGGGTGTTATATTAGACAGCAACTTGTCCTTTGAAAATCATATTTCCCATGTTACAAAAACAGCGTTCTTCCATCTTAGAAACATTGCCAAGCTTCGAAACATGCTACCTGTTTCAAAAAAACTAGTTCATGCATTCATGACCTCTAGACTGGACTATTGTAATGCACTGTTTGGTGGTTGTCCTGCATCTTCAATAAACAAGCTACAGATAGTCCAAAATGCAGCGGCTAGAGTCCTTACCAGGTCAAGAAAATATGATCATATTACTCCAATTTTACAGTCTCTGCACTGGCTACCTATTAAGTTCCGGATCAATTACAAAATATTATTACTTGCCTATAAGGCACTAAATGGTTTATCTCCTGCGTACCTAACTAGTCTTCTACCACGCTACAATCCAACCCGCTCCCTAAGGTCGCAAAACTCTGGACTTTTGGTAGTACCTAGGATAGCAAAGTCCACTAAAGGAGGTAGAGCTTTTTCACATTTGGCACCCAAACTCTGGAATAGCCTTCCTGATAACATTTGGGGTTCAGACACACTCTCTCTGTTTAAATCTAGATTAAAGACACATCTCTTTAGCCAAGCATTCACACAATGCATCTTATAATCTTGTACTGCATTTATATCTGATCAAATGTACATTATAATTCTTTAGCGTGGGTTGAACAAATAATTTTTGCTTGAATAGAACAGCTGCTACGCTAATTATGTCTCTATCTGTTTCTCTGATTCTGCCACGGGATTAACATCCCGTGATAACTAGGAATTACTGAAGCGTCAGTCTGGATCCAACCCTTAAAAAGATCCGGGATGACCAAACACCTGAGAAGAGATGATGGCAACACCTCAGAGGACCACGGAGGATGCCAACCCTCAGACAACATACAGAATTACCAAGTTAAGTCTGTCATAACTTAAATATATTGGGTTTCTGCTGTGTGTATGTGTATATGTATGTATATATATATATGTGCATGTGTGCGTATGTGTATGTATATATATATATATAGTAGAAACTTAATTTCCTGTAAAGCTGCTTTGCAATGATTGAATCGTAAAAAGCGCTATACAAATAAACTTGAATTGAATTGAAAATTTGATTGAGTTTTAAAAATATGCCATGATGAACCAAAAAAAGAGACAGCAAAACTGTTGTGTGAGGTGCCCTGACTAATGTGTTTTAAACAATTTGTTAAGTGTGTGTTTGTCTGTGTTTCTTTTGCATTTTGTTTTCTTGCTTCAGAGCTGGGGCAGCCAGCGGCAGAGGATTGGCATCACTTCATGACATGGTGGTGGGATATTTGCTTGAATGCCATGTTCACTAACAGGTGTGGTGTGCTGTGGTCAAATTTTTCATCTCATGACCCAATTTATGTTTGATAAATTTATGATTTGTATCTGACTCTGCAGTAAACAAACTTTAATGGTAAGGGTGTTTCCCTGGGAATAGGTTTGGGGTGGTGTAGCCGATAATACTAAAAACATTCTAGTACTTCTCCAGTTATCATCCCCACATAGTCATTGAGGAAATGATTGCCCCTGCTGGTACTCCACCTTCATATGACTTACACGCATCCTCGAGTGGACCAGCATGTCTGTTACGCGCTTTAGCGTGATTCTGGGTTGCCTGGCATGAGGACTCGAAAAAAGCTCATTATCTATGCAAAATGTCAACGATCTCACTGGTTTGAATAATACATACTGAAACTAAGTTTTGTCACTAACTAAACCATACTAATATAAAACAGTGTGCCATTTTTATGATTATGTAGAAAGGACATGGGCTGAAACCAAATTGCAACTTTGTTCTTCAGAAAGATTTGTACAGTATTTCTGCATATTTGACCCTTTTCAAACAATGACAGTACATTTTTGAGATCCACCTTTCACAAAAAAAAAAAAAAAAGGGCTTTAACAGTCAGGTTGTGTAAACTTTTGAACATAATTATTGGTGAATCAGGGTGGCTTTTGTGCTGATGGCTTGGGCCCATTATTGCTGCTTGCAGTTAGTCAAACTAATTTATTCAGACACCTTCAACATTTCTCACATTATCAGAGTTTATTTGCTATAGTTTAGAAAATGGTAATAAAATATGACAAGAACTCAGAGTTAAACTGTGTTAGAACAAGTTCATCTTGATAATGTCAGATAACGTTTTGATAGAAAGGTATGTAATGGATTACAATCAACCAAAAACTATTCAGCTGTTAAATTTAAGTACACAATTAGATAATACCAATTTAGGTCAATCAATTACCAAGCAATGCTTAATTTTGTTCAGTCTATGGTGTAAAAAGCAACACCACGCTTTGTGTGTAAAATCACATTAGCAATTAAAGAAAAAACACTTAAGCAAAACATGGTCAGGTCAAAGTGTCTGAATAATTTTTGGTCCCAAGTTTCGTGGAAAAGTTCATTTATTTCAGTAATTCAACTCAAATTGTGAAACTCGTGTATTAAATAAATTCAGTGCACACAGACTGAAGTAGTTTAAGTCTTTGGTTCTTTTAATTGTGATGATTTTGGCTCACATTTAACAAAAACCCACCAATTCACTATCTCAACAAATTAGAATACTTCATAACCAATAAAAAAAAAAAACATTTTTAGTGAATCGTTGGCCTTCTGGAAAGAGAAGACCAGACAGAAAAACTGGACATGTCCTTGGTTTCATACGGATTACTTTATCACAGAATATTTGTTTTCGGTAAGACTTTACCGGCAATATATTCTCATGTCTCTGTGTTGAGTATTCGCTGAGTTACAGTTCATTTTAGTGACGTGTTTCAAAAAGCAGTTCGCGGAGACGGAGAAGACAGAGAGCACACCCTGATTGTTTTCTTTATTCTTCAAAAGCACAAAGTTTAGTTGTTATTATGAGTGTATACAAATAAAAGTATACCCCTTACAGATTCGAATGGTGTATTGCTCTTAGCTGTACGATCAAAAATGGCAGAGTAATTCAAGCTCATTTCGGCCTTATCAGGAAAATCTGCCTCAAAACGCATATGCGTTTGTCGACCCCAGAGGGTTAAATTAAAAGAGCACAACAAATACATTTAAAATCAGTGACCATATTTTGTGACACATTCTCATTGAATGCCTGTGAACAAGCTTACATACACATATTGGGATGTACTTGGGCTCCTGTTTGATGGACGGCGTGCTAAACTGGCACTGGGCACACTGCAAAACCTGATATTCAGAAAGAAGCACATGAGAAATGCAATCGAAAACATAATCCATTTTTATCTCATGGCAAAGTTGAAAGGAATAATTTTATATTTGCCCATTTATCAATGTCCACCCCCATTCCAGGCCAGTAAAATCTTCATCTAAAAATGGCAAGCTTTGTCTTTTCTGTTCCGCAGTGTGCTCCATAGGGGTGGCATGGAATTCTAAAAAGATTAGGTTTTTTTGCCCAACACCCACTTTTCTTCTCAACTCCACATTGTTTTTTAAGGAAATGTGGTAAAGTTAGCCATCTATTAAAACGGCATTATTGTTAGCAAAATCTATAATAATAATAATAAAACAACTATCAAAGATGTTCTGAAGGTCCATAGGTGGTGTTGTGGGGGATTTCTATTCCGTGGGAGTCGCGTGACGTCATCAAGGATTTCGGATAAATAGGCTCTGAGGCGACAATGGCGGGCTCTCTCTCTATTGCTCCGCTTCCTATTGTTCTCGCAAGCGTCTCTCTCATCGCCTCTTTGAGGCTATTTTTGTTTTTCTTTACTCTTGGGTTTAACTTATAAATTTGTGTTTTGATATGTGATATTCTTTCTTACTTATCAGTAGCGGGTAGTGTATTTATATATTAGTTTACGTTTTGTTTATTTAAGAGCTGAGCGAGGGAATCAGGTGTCCGGAAGACTCACCCGTTTTTATTTTTATTTCGGGAGTCAGGTAAGAACTTTATTCCGAGAACAGGTGTAGTTGGGAGTCTGTTTTCTTAGCTTTCCTACCCGTGAGTTGATTATTCTTTGTTATTATCCATTAGATTGTTTATAAATATTCTTTGTGAATTGTTGTGCATTATTTTCTGAATGTTTGAGTTGAACTTCGTAAATGAATTAAATGGAGGCGTCTTGAAATTCACATCAGGTGTTAATTAACGAGCCTTCAAATTGTTATAGGCTGTAACATCTGCGAATTACATATTTTTGTAATTTTTTTTTATGTCAAATGGGTAAATTCCTTAAGTTTTATAATTGAAAATTTCCTCATACATTTTTGGACATTTCTGTTCCGCCAACTACAATGTCCAGCAAAACATCAGAATTGTCTAAAACCGGTGAAATATCGGGTGATGTGTACTGCTGAATGTCCAGCAATTCGTTCTGGTGAAACCGATTGCAGGGATATACGGTCAGTGGCCAAAAATATCGGCACCCTTGGTAAATATGATCAAAGAAGACTGAGAATTAATCTGCATTGTTAATCCTTTTGAAAAAAAACACAAAAATCTAACCTTTCATTGGATAATAAGAATTTAAAATGGGGGGGAAATATCATTATGAAATAAATGTTTTTCTCTAATACACATTGGCCACAATTAACAACACCCTATAATGCCTGATGAGGTTAGAGAACACCTGACAAGAGATCAGAGACCATTCCTTCATCCATAATCACTCCAGACCCTTCAGATTCACAGCTCCATGTTGGTGCTTCTTCTCTTCAGTTCACCCCACAAATTTTCAATAGGGTTCAGGTCAGAGGACTGGAATGGCCATAGCAGAAGCTTGGTTTTGTGCTCAGTGACCCATTTTTGTGTTGTTTTTGAGGTTTGTGTTTGGATTATTGTACGGTTGGAAGATATTATAAGATTTCTAACAGAGTCAGTCACTTATTGATTTTTTTAATCTGTTGGTATTTGATAGAATCCATGATGCCATGTGTCTTAACAAGATGTCCAGGACCTCCAGCAGAAATATAGGCCCACAACATCAAAAATACAACAGTATATTTCATTGTACACATGGGGTACTTTTTATCCCTGTGTTCACCAAACCCATCTTGAGTGTTTGCTGCTAAAAAGCTCATTTTTTAGTTTCATCTGACCATAGAAGCCAGTCCCATTTGAGGTTCCAGTCATGTCTGATAACTGAATATGCTGGAGTTTGTTTTTAGATGAGCTAGGATAATTTTTCTTGAAACCCTCCCAAACAATATGTGCTGATGTAGGTGCTGTTTGACCATTTTTTAAAGGTTTTCTGACCCCGAGACTCAACTATTTTCTGTAATTCTCCAGCTGTGGTCATTGGAGAGTCTTTAGCCACTCAAACTCTCCCTCTCACCATGCATTAGGACGATATAGACACGCATCCTCTTCCAGGCAGTTTTGTAACATTTTATGTTGATTGGAAATTCTTAATAATTGCCCTGATGGTGGAAATGGGGAATTTTCACTGCTCTAGCTCTTTTCTTAAAGCCACTTCACTAATTTGTGAAGCTCAATTATCTTTTGCTGCACATCAGAAATATATTCTTTGGTTTTTCTCATTGTGATGGATGATTAAGGGAATTTGGGCTTTGTTTTCCTCCTATTTATATTTCTGTGAAACAGGAAGCCATGGCTGGATCATTTCATGTTCATAATCACCCTGGAGTGCTCAAAATTG
Organism: Onychostoma macrolepis; assembly: GCF_012432095.1. Lineage (NCBI taxonomy): Eukaryota > Metazoa > Chordata > Actinopteri > Cypriniformes > Cyprinidae > Onychostoma > Onychostoma macrolepis. Next base: position 9,582,995 of record NC_081169.1, read on the forward strand.
TGAATATGAATGTGAATATACTTCAGAGACATTTTACTCATAAGAATTTCTAGGGGTGCCAATAATTGTGTCCAACGTGTATTTGAGAAAAACATTTATTTCATAATGATATTTCCCCCCATTTTAAATTCTTCTTATCCAGTGAAAGGTTAGATTTTTGTGAATTTTTTTTAAATAAAAAATCAAAAGGATTAACAATGCAGATTAATTTTCACAGCCTTCTTTGATCATATTTACCAAGGGTGCCGATATTTTTGGCCATGACTGTAACTAAAGACAGGACAAACTAACAAAAACATAAAAACAACTGTGGAGCATGCCACTGAGGCAGCCATCAGCGGCGCCATCTTGACCAACTATCTTGACCAACTAAAAATTATACTTAAAGGAGTCATATGATGTTGCTAAAAAGAACATTATTTTGTGTATTTGGTGTAATGCAACGTGTTTATGCTGTTTAAGGTACAAAAGACACATTATATTCCACATACTGTACATTATTGTTGCTCCTCTATGCCCCACCTTTCTGAAACACGTAGATTTTTACAAAGCTCATTGTTCTTAGAAGCGAGGTGTGCTCTGATTGGCCAGCTATCCAGTGCGTTGTGATTGGCCGAATACCTCATGCGTGTGACGGAAATGTTATGCCCCTTATCGTATTGTGATGCCGTGTCCCGGTGCGATGACACAAAAAACAATAAAACCCATTATAAACGAGGCATTTGTTGCATCCAGTGGGGACATAATTACTGATTATAATGACTTATGCTGTCTTTTTATGCGAAACACAGCATCTCCAGGACATGGAGAATAAAAATCATACACCCTCTTTCTTTGCGTATACATTTGGGCGGTGTTATGCGAATCTTCCCACACAGTGACGTAGACGTGGGGGCGTGTTTAAATGAGGCGCTTTAGGAGGGCATGGACGAGTCTTAACTTCTATTAAGAATATCTCTTTGGGTTTGAAACTTTAGTCTTTGCAACTTTAGGGATCTTATCTATGCACAAACAGCTTGTAACACTTCAAAGAGAAAGGAAAACTTAAAATCGTATCATACGACCCCTTTAAGTGAAAGAATCGATTTTTTTGCTCATTTAAAAATAAAAACATAGGCTACTTGAGTAAAAGTAAAAAAGTATGACTTTAAATTGTACTCAAGTATTAAAGAGATTCTTGTTTCATCGTATTGAACATATCTTGTAACATATTTAATTTAAAAAGTAATCATGGCCACTAAAACATGAATTGTATTTAAATTATCACTGATTGTATTTGGACTCAGTGTTGTGCATTCAGCCAAAATAATTCACAGACAGCTAATGGCTACATCAAAACGGAGAAAAACAATGAATAAATAGTGAATAAACTTAGCTACCTTAATGTGCTTAAGAATATGCTCATGAAAGTTATAACTGAAGCTGAATTGGATGCTTGATACATGAAAACAAACCTCATTGGAGTGCACGTTTGAGCTTCCATGTACCATATTTAATGTGTGTAAGATAAAATAAAAATGCAAAAATGTAACAAATACTTTTCAAGTTGAAATAAGATTGTAAGGAGTAAAAAGTACTGTTTTTTTTCTTTAGAAATGTAATCAAGTAAAAATACAGGTAGTCACCTTAAATTGTACTTAAATGAAGTACAAATCCCCCAAAACAGTACAGAAAGCAAGGAAAATTATTCAAGTATTTCACACCCCTGCATGGAATATGTGCAATATATAGATAATGTGGTTCAAATGTTGACTTGTATAGATGTGATTTTACATAGTTTATACACTTCATTGTGTACATAAACTTTAGTGTTTTCTGGTGGCGCGTGGTGAGGCCAGGGAAGATGAGCCACTGCAACAGACCCCAGACCAGAGAGACATGAGTGTGTGCTGCTGACGGACCCCTTCACTTAACTGGACCCCTGCTGTCTGAAATCTGCCCTTCCTTCACAAAGACCAGTGAAGAGCAATCCTTGTCTGATATAAACCTGTATTAACTAATAGTTTTCAATAAACCTGAGAGGTTGACAGAGGAAGCTGGGAAATTGCAGAAAGTAAAGTGATAACAAAATTGAACAGCAGGAATTACTTCTAACCAAAACATTCCAAGTGTTATTATACCCTACTGACCTTAATGTGTATCAGTTGTAATTAATGTGTATTAACCCTACTGACCTTAATGTGTATCAGTCACTCCTCTCTTCCTTCTCTGCTAATGTCTCCACTGCTAAAAGGACATACTATCATCATAAAATTTAACAATTTGTCTAACTCTCGCATGCTCTTTAAAACATCTTCCTCCCTCCTTTATCCTCCTCCTCCCCTCCTTCATCTACTCTAACAGCTGACGACTTTGCCAAGTTCTTCATTAATAAAATTTAAATCATCAGTGCACAATTTTCCACACCACAATCTGTCAAGCACATCTTACCAGCAACAGGAAAATGCATTTCAAAAAAGTTATAAATTGATTTGCATTTTAATGAGTCAAATAAGTATTTGATCCCATGCAAGATCTCACCTTGTGGAGTTTCAATGATCAGCCCAGAACTACACGGGAGGATCTTGTCAATGATCTCAAGGCAGCTGGGACCATATTCACCAAGAAAACAATTGGTAACACACTACACCATGAAAGACTGAAATCCTGCAGCGCCCGCAAGGTCCCCCTGCTCAAGAAAGCACATGTACAGGCCCGTCTGAAGTTTGCCAATGATTTAGAGGAGAACTGGGTGAAAGTGTTGTGGTCAGATGAGACCAAAATTGAGCTCTTTGGCATCAACTCAACTCGTCGTGTTTGGAGGAGGAGGAATGCTGCCTATGACCCCAAGAACACTATCCCCACCATCAAACATGGAGGTGGAAACATTATGCTTTGGGGGTGTTTTTCTGCTAAGGTGACAGGACAACTGCACCGCATCAAAGGGACGATGAACAGGGCCATGTACTGTCAGGGCCAGGGTATTGAAGCCAGCCAGGGCATTGAAAATGGGTCGTGGATGGGTATTCCAGCATGACAATTACCCAAAACACATGGCCAAGGCAACAAAGGAGTGGCTCAAGAAGAAGCACATTAAGATCCTGGAGTGGCCTAGCCAGTCTCCAGACCTTAATCCCATAGAAAATATGTGGAGGGAGCTGAAGGTTCGAGTTGCCAAACGTCAGCCTTAATGACTTAGAGAGGATCTGCAAAGAGGAGTGGGACAAAATCCCTCCTGAGATGTTTGCAAACCTGGTGGCCAACTACAAGAAACGTCTGGCCTCTGTGATTGCCAACAAGGGTTTTGCCACCAAGTACTAAGTCATGTTTTGCGAAGGGGTCAAATACTTATTTGATTCATTAAAATGCATATCAATTTATAACTTTTTTGAAATGTGTTTTTCTGGATTTTTTTGTTGTTATTCTGTCTCTCACTGTTAAAATAAACCTACCATTAAAATTATAGGCCGATCATTTCTTTGTCAGTGGGCAAATCAGCAGGGGATCAAATAATTTTTTCCCCCCACTGTATTCCATCTCATCTCCTTCAAGCCATTTCTTCTGCAGTTGTACCTGCACTCACTCACATCATTCATACATCCCTTCAGACTGGTGTTTTTCCCTCAGCATTTAGACAAGCTTGTATAACTACTTAAGAAACCCACTCTTAACCCATCTCTTTCAGAGAACTATAGACCGGTTTCTCTTTTTCCTTTCATTGCAAAAACACTTGAACGAACTGTGTTCAATCAAGTCTCTGCCTTTCTCACACAGAACAACCTCCTCGACAGCAACCAGTCTGGTTTCAGAAGTGGACACTCAACCGAGTTTGTTGAAATCAAGTTGTTGAATGTCAAGTTGTTGAAGCCCTAAAAATAGCAAGAGCGGATTCCAAATCTTCAATACTTATCTTGCTGGATCTGTCCGCTGCTTTTGTTAACCATAGTTAACCACCAGATCCTCCTGTCAACCCTATTGGCAAAGGGCATCTCAGGAACCGCACTCCAGTGGTTTGAGTCTTACCTCTCAGATAGGTCCTTCAAGGTATCTTGGAGAGGTGAGGTGTCCAAGTCGCAGCATCTAACTACTGGAGTGCCTCAGGGCTCAGTTCTTGGACCACTTCTCTTCTCTGTCTAAATGGCATCACTAGGTTCTGTCATTCAGAAACATGGCTTTTCATATCACTGCTGATGACACTCAACTCTACCTCTCATTCCATCCTGATGATCCGACGAAAGCTGCTTTCATCTCAGCTTGTCTAACAGACATTTCTTGCTGGATGAAGGGCCATCACCTTCAACTCAACCTTGACAATACAGAACTGCTTGTGGTTCCATCAAACCCATCGTTTCTTCACAATTTCACCATCCAGTTAGGCACATCAACCATAACTCCTTCAAAAACAGCCAAAAATCTGGAGATCACATGACCGTTCGACAGCAGCACACACACAGTGCTTTGCTCTGCTCACTCTGTCAAATATTCTACAATCCTGATAGTAAATTTCGAACCACTCTCTATCTGTTCCATCATGAATACTTCAACGGTCAAGGACAGTCGGAAAAGAGTGATTCAAAGATTCCACCATCACCAAAGAGGATCTCGACAGCGCCATTGCTAATGGTATCAAGCTAGCACTAAAAGAGCAGCAAAGTACTTTGGATTCGGTTGTGGCCTCGACAGTAAGAGATGCCATAGACTCTGTATTGACCCCGGCATTGCGTGACCTATACATGGACATACAAGCGACCAACAATTCTGTAAAAGAGCTAAAAGCAGAAGTTAAAAACCTAGACATCGCAGCGAAACAGACACGGGACGGGTCGATTCCGTTCAAGCAGCTGCACCTGAGGAGAGGAGGACAGTCACGAACCTGAGAAAGCAGCTAAAACAACCGATAAAGTGACGAACGTGGAAGACAGGAGCAGGAGAAATAACGTACGACTGGTGGGGTTGCCGGAGGGGGCAGAGGGCTCCGATGCAGCCGGCTTCCTCGGAGCTAATCTTTCCAAGTGGATTCCTGCACTGAAAGGCCGCGATATTGAGATTGAGCTTCCGGTCTATGATGGAAGAAAAAGTCATTCAGAGTGGTCGCGTACTCTTATCTTTTGTGTGCTGAGATGGCAGGACATATTTTATTTCATTCGATTTTTAATTCATTGCGCACTCGGGTGGTTTGGCATATAGAGTTACTTTAAGGAGATCTCATCCTGTGCGGGATTGGACTGCGCCATCTTTTGGTTGACCATTTGTTTCCTTGGTGTGTGATGGAATTGTTGATCGCATTACAATGCCTTTTTCTGTCAAATCTGTTTGGAATCGGGAATTATCTAACCTTAATTTATCTGTCGACTTGGGAGACTTGGTCTAACCTCAGTTTAACCTCTAGAAGCTTGGCTTATTGTCTTATACATTTCAAAGTTATTCATAGAGCACGTATAATAACTCCTTGCAAAAGATTCAAAATGAAACTATAACCAAATTACAAATGCCATTTCTGTAATACTGCGTCAGCAGGTACTTTTCATATGTTTGGGGAGTGTGTCCTATTCTGTTAATAATCTATGGACACATGTGAACTTTGTTTTATCCTCGTTATTACAAATTGATTATATGGTTAAGCCAAGTTTATGTCTCACCAATGTACAGCGGCACAAATTGATGTGGCCGAGCCGGGTGCTGTTGATGTTTGTCAGTGATCTTTTTCTAAAGTACTGGATTATATAGAGGATGTCTGTTGTTGTTGATTTTGTTTTGTCATGAATGGATGTTTGTTGTGTGTAAAAAAAAAAAACAATAATAAGTTGATGATTAAAAAAAAAAAACAGCCAAAAATCTTGGAGTTATGATTGATGATCAGCTGACTTTCTCAGACCACGTTGCCAAAACTGCCCGGTCCTGCAGATTTGCTTTATTCAACATCAAGAAGATCAGGCCCTTTCTTTCAGAACATGCTTCACAACTCCTTGTTCAAGCTCTTGTTCTGTCGAGGCTGGACTATTGCGATGCTCTCTTGGCAGGTCTTCCAGCCGGTTCTATCAAACCTTTACAATTAATCCAGAACGTGGCAGCAAGATTAATTTTTAATGAGCCGAAATTAATGCATGTCACACCTATGTTTATCAATTTGCACTGGCTACCAGCTGCTCGCACAAAATTCAAAGCATTAATCTTTGCCTACAAAACCACCACTGGCTCTGCACCCCTTTACCTAAACTCATTACTTCAGACTTATGTACCCTCTAGAAGCTTGCATTCTGCAAATGAACGTCACTTTATTGTGCCATCCCAAAGAGGCACAAAATCACTTTCACAGACTTTTCAATTAAATGTTCCCTCCTGGTGAAATGACCTGCCCAACTCAATCCCAGCAGCTAAGTCCTTAGCCATCTTCAAGAATCAGCTAAAAACACATCTCTTCCATCTTTATTTGACCCTCTAACTCTAGCTTTTCTTTAAAAAAAAAAAAAAAACTATCACTAGCGTTTCTAATCTATTTGTTTTCTTTTGTTTTATTATACAATTAACAAAAGCAAAAAAAAAAAAGGCCTCTAACACTAGCTTGCTCTATTCTTTTTCTATATATATATATATATATATATATATATAAACCTTGCTACGTATACTGCATTAAGCTAATTGAGACTTGTTATAGCACTTGCATATCATTGCTCTTGTTGATTTTGATTGCTTCCATTGTCCTCATTTGTAGGTCACTTTGGATAAAAGCTTCTGCTAAATGACTAAATGTAAATGCAAATGTATACCAAAGCAAAAGCAATGGAAATTAATGCTTCACAAAAACCTCCGGTGACAATAAAAACCCCGAAATGGAGACATTCTTTTATCTCTCACTCATTAAGACAAATATCTCATAAAACCACACAATCATAGGATTAAACAATGATTAAAAGCACTACAAGAGCAAGTGAAATAAATTAAATAATACATATGATAATAGATATTTCATGTGGGACAAATGGCACATCAAATTAAAGCAAAGGAAGCTGGGAAAACATTAAATAATTGTCAGCCATGGAAAAGGAGGTAATTACAAGGGTCTCAAAAATGTCTAGACCTTTTTTTTTAATGTTTGTGATCATTATAGTTTGCACAATGCATAGTAATATGTTTTCATTGTCAAGTTTTTATGAAAGCTCTATTATCTACTGTGACATAAATCTGGTGTACTAAAACTTGTGAGTAATGTAGTTTATTTCAGTACCTTAACTGTACCTGAAACATGCAATAACTATCTAGAGAAGAGACCAGACCAGACCAGACCAAACCCAGTTTTCCAATTACAGTGTGCACTGGATTGGTGTAGCACAAAAAAGTCAAATCCAAAATGCAATGACCAGATCGTGCAGCAGAGGGCAGAGTGATGCAGAGAATGATTACTGCTGTTCACAATCACTGACCAACAGATGAAGAGGGAAACTTTTATCTACATTTAGAAAGATCTTACATAGAGTGTATTTCTTTGTATGAAAATTATGCATTCTGATTGTCAAGCTTATATTTGTTTTTAAATTTGATTTAATTAAAAATTTTTAATTTGTATGATTTTACCCTGTACTTGAGCCTGAAAAAAAGCTGACAGGTTAAGGTTTGTCTGGCAAGCATAATTCTGTTAGCTCAATTGAAGGCCCTTTAAAAGCATCCATGGATTGTGATTTCTTTTCTCAGGTTTTACTAACAGTTAGTTTGTCTGTGTTTTGGTTAAACTAAGAGGGTGTGAATATGAAAAGCTGTTAAACTGTTTAACTATGCCTGTGTTTGGCATCACTGTTGAGCAATCACTATTGTGTCACTGAGCAAGGCATTTGACTGCAGGCTCCACTTACAGCGTCGACTGTCCTCTTCTCTCGGTTCATTTTTTCAGAATGCTGTGAATGCTTCTGGTTTTACTTGACTGCATTGCTGATTTTATTGAGGAAATGCACGGCGTTTGTTAAACACCCTACAGCAAAGTCCTATAAAGTAGATTCCAAATTCCATTCATACTGATCTGTGCAAAATGTCAGCTCCTTAAAAATAATCAATTTCATGGGTATTTGATGCATGAAAGCCATTCGGAAATTAGATAGATTACAATACAACGTTAATCATTAAACTCGATTAAAGTTATATAACTCCAGGCAATGTAATTTTAAAATATTTGTAATTGTATTTAACTATTTAGTAACTATTTTTTTTTTTTTTATTGTTAAGGAAGGCATGCAGTTCATTAGCTGATCGTCATTAAAGTCAGTTAAAATATATTTATTATTAAAAATAACAAATACTATTAAAAATATATTTATTTAATTTTTGTGGTATGGTTGGATCTATCTATCTATCTATCTATCTATCTATCTATTATTAAATACCTCTTTATGTGCCATTCCAATTCTACTGTATATGACCATATTTTCATAGGTGAAAAATAAAAGAAGATATTTTGAGATTTATCTTATGATTTATTGTCCATACAATGGAAGTCAATATCCACCAAAAAAGTTTGGTTAACAACATTATTTAATTTTTTTTTTTGTGCTCTGCAGAAGTAATACATCAGTAAGTATTGCAGGTTTGGAACAACACGAGAGTGAGTAAACGGACAGAATTTTTGTGTGAACTATTCACTCACTTTTGACTGAAAGAGAAAGACACTCACAGCTTGTTTTATTTGGATTAAGGCTCTGTGAGATTCTAGGAAATCTGGCTAAAACCATTAAATCTATTTAAATATTTTGGTAAGATTAATTATGTAAAATTATTTATGAGTCCTAATCCGTAAGTCTGGCTCTCCACAGCAGTTCATCCTCCGTGTCTACTTGGCTTGAATAGCGAATAAGGCTCAGTTTGCAAGGTTTATTTCAAGCCCAATCATTTTCCAAATATCCTCAAGCTGCTGTTGTGTGAAGTGGAAGAGTGGAAGATCATCTTGGCAATAATGTGGGCAGTGGACATCTGTTTAACCTGTAGTCAACACGTTCACATACCCAGCGCGGCATGAGCCTAAACTGACCCATATGGACACAGTTTTCATGTTAAGTCCAACTAAAATCTAATGGACACCTCTGTTGTGCACTAGTCCCCACATCTGCATATTGTTATGAACATGGCTTGACATATGGTGAGTAGGCGTAGGTGTGTTTTATTGCTCCATTTGACAGGTTGAAACCGAGATCTATAAAATGTGGAGAAAGCTGTCTGTCAGTATTTCCATTCTTGTCAAAAATGGTTTCTCGGCAGTATCCCCCAAAAATATGCTATCTGAAATCTGGCGTCTTTGCTCATGACCACTTAGTCCAGGATACAGATTTTTTTAAACCAACTGTCTGGCTGTATTACAAAACTTCTTAATTATTTTGATTTAAGATATTGAATTCAATGGCCAGTTCCCAGAAGGGACTTTTAACTGGAACACCCCTTAAAGACGGATTTCTGACTCGGAAACGCAGAGGAACCACGACAACCCGACTTCAGAAACCAATATGGCTGCTCAGCACATCAACATTCATGAAAAAGTTGTAATGTATTGTTTATTGGCACTTCTGTTTGTCTTTGTCTCAATAAACTTAATGGTGCACACAGTACTATCTCTATATGTGGACATGATATTCAGTGTTATCCATGCAAAGTGCTGCTTTTTAATGTTTTTATTGTCTGGGATTGCTAACAATGGATGTGTCCATCTTGTTTTTGTTATAACTTGTGTACTGGAACACATTGAAGTCAGGTGTGACGTCGTTCCCAACTCTGGCATCCGACTTCTGAGGTAATTGGAACATAAGAAGTTCTATTTCCTAACTTAAGTTACCATGTTAAATTCTATGTTAAATACACTACATGACTTTTAAAATCTGAACAGTTTTTAAAAAACTAGGTAGCATACACTTGCAGACTTTGTAAATAGTTACAGAGCAAATCATGTGCGTTAAATGAATGAGAATCATAACCAAGCTTTGTTCAGAACAAAACAAAATCACGCAGAAACATGACGTGTAACAAATGAAAACGCTATGTCTTCTAAAATCAGCTCAAAATATTAGTCATGTTTGATTTTCTCAATTTGACTGGACAGAAACATCTAAAGCTAAAAAAATAGAAAAAACTGCTCATCAAAAACGCGATTTTCTGTGAAATCTGGCAGCTCCAACTGACCAAAATCTGCAGACTGGCTCTGACTTTTGGAAACTACAGTCGACTCATCTGCACTGTGAATCATGGCAAAAATCTGTGCAAAGTTGTGAAGTATATTCCACTCTGGAGCCAGAAGAAAATCAGACAATACTGTTTGTCTGATGGCACCTCAAGAAAGTATAGAGTCTCAAGACCTTTGTGATGATCCTGAGATGCAACGTTAAATTCAGCAGATGGAAGAATATTAATACTTGTAAAAGGTCTTCAAAAAGAATCTGGCACTGGTAAGACATTTACTACAAAACAATGAAATATTTGTGTTTATTTGCTTTTATTTAATCAGAATACATGGCTACTGCCAGCAGGGGCTATTGGCAAACCTTGACTTTATGTGTGAACCTAGTTTTTTTTTTTTTTTTTTGTTCACCCAAAAATGAAAATTCTGTCATTAATGACTCACCCTCATGTTGTTTCAAACCCGTAAGACCTTCATTCATCTTCAGAACACAAATGAAGATATTTTTGATGAAATCTAAGAGCTTTCTGACCCTTCTTAGACAGCAACGCAACTGAAATATTCCCAGACCCAGAAACGTAGTAAAGTCATCATTACAATAGCCCATGTGACATCAGTGGTTTAACCAAAATTTCATGAAGCTACGAGAAAATAACAACTTTATTCAACAATTCTTCTCCTTCAAGGACTTGGACTATTTTAATGATGTCCTTACTATCTTTCTGGGCCTCGAACGTATCAGTTGCGTTGCTGTCTATGCAAGGTAAGAAAGCTCTCGGATTTCATCGAAAATGTCTTAATTTGTGTTCCGAAGATGAACGACATGAGGGTGAGTAAGTAATGACAGAATTTTCATTTTCGGGCGAACTATCCCTTTAATTTAACATCACTTATTTCTTATAGACAACACTTGGGGGTCTTTATTGTCTGAGCTTTTAAACTACAAAGAACTATCCACATAAAAACAAGGGCTTAGTGGGTTTTTATGGAAGGTTCCCTCAGTGCATGTTCTTATGGGACGGAGCAGTTAAGCAGCTTCCCCCCAGAGACTCTCACATTGGAGGCTCAGACAGACTGACCCCCGCTGTGACCCTCTGACTGTTACGCTTCCTACATGCTAACATTCCACTGCTCCTTTCTCTTCCTACATCTTAGAAATAAACCATCTAGTCATTACCCATTTTCCCACTCAGTTTCACACATAATAAAAAAACATGACATTGTTCTTTTATACTGGTCAGATGCTGTACACAAAGTGTCTGCCACATGCAGTAATGTTAATCTAAATAACTGAGGGCACTTTTGACCCATTGCTTTTCCTACTAATAAGCCACACTTTGCAGGATACATTTCACCTTCACATACAATGACTTTATATGATGAACATGTTTACGTTTTTAATATACAGTCAAACCAAAATTTATACCTTCAAAATTTCTCAAATTATCACAGTTTATTCACTATAGTTTTGAAAATGGTAATAAAATATGACAAGCACTCAGAGTTAAACTGTGTCAGAACAAATTCATCTAGATAATGTCAGATAAAGGGTAAGGAATTAGGTTGAATAGCTGTCAGCTGTTAAATTTAAGTACACAATTACACACGTGGTCAGAATTGTTGGTACCCTTGGTAAATATGTTAGAAAATAAATCTGCATTGTTAATCCTTTTGATATTTTATTTAAAAAATTCACAAAAATCTAACCTTTCATTGGATAATAAGAATTTTAAATGGGGGGAAATATCAGTATGAAATAAATGTTTTTCTCTAATACACATTGGCTGCAATTAACGGCACCCTTTTATTCAATACTTTTTGAAACCTCCGTTTCAAAATTTCTCTAAATTTCTCCTATAATGCCTGATGAGGTTAGAGAACACCTGACAAGAGATCAGAGACCATTCCTTCATCCAGAATCACTCCAGACCCTTCAGATTCACAGCTCCATGTTGGTGCTTCTTCTCTTCAGTTCGCCCACTCATTTTCTACAGGGTTCAGGTCAGAGGACTGGAATGGCCATAGCAGAAGCTTGGTTTTGTGCTCAGTGACCCATTTTTGTGTTGTTTTTGAGGTTTGTGTTTGGATTATTGTACGGCTGGAAGATCCAAACATGGCCCATTGTAAGATTTCTAAGTCAGTCACTTATTGATTTTTTTATCTGTTGGTATTTGATAGAATCCATGATGCCATGTGTCTACACTGTTAGACATTTCAAAGGGTTTTTACAGTAACTGTTGCCAGTAAGTTACTGTAATTAAGATTTACAGTAGCAAACTGTATTTGATTTACAGTTGAAAATTGTACTGTTTTACAGTAAATTACTGTAAATAAAATCCAATTCATCAGTATACTACTGTAATTTGTTCATTTTAAGATAGATTTAATTGGATTTTATTATTTTTATATAGAATTCATTTTATTTTTACTCTACATAGGTACTACTGGCATTCAATTAAAACAAACACAATAACTACAAAAAATATCAAATTCTTTATTTAAAACATTGCATGTATAACACTTAAAAATACAGACTTCCAATGCTGAAACAGTGCATCTTCACCATTTCTCCTGTTTTACGATGTTTTGCAGTGCATTATGTTGTATCCTGTGGACTTATCCTCACAAAGAATCTTAGGCAACAGAAACATAATGGGGGGAAAAAGACAAGCAGCCAAAGAATACATAGCTATCTGCAAAACCCAGGTGCTGCTCCAAAACGTGGCCACCATCTTTGCTCACCATCCACTTTGTTAGTGACAGAAATGTCTTCTCTGAAAAACAAGAAGTAGAAATAGCACACTTTTAAAAGGCAAACCTCATATAGAATACACAAACCTCTCAAAAACATGTTCTCTTACCATAAATTATCAGTCTCAGGGTGGCTGGCATGTTCATGTCTTTCTTGATGCTTCATTGCAGTTGCCTTTAAAACACAAATACAAAAAATGCAGTAAATCTTAAATTCCATTAAAAACTATAACAAACTAATTCTAAAACTAGTAAAGGCAGCTAGCCATAAAACTAGTTTAACCTAGCTAACATACGCTTTTATTTTCTCAATGGGCTACTGGCCAATAACTGCTAACACCTGAACTTCACATTAGTCAACCTAATGTTAATATAAGATAAGCGTTGCTCATTAAAAAAACAATTTTAATTCGGTAACTTAATTCAATAAGATGACAAAAGTCGTTTGAAACGACAGCGCAGTTTACCATAGTAAAGTTCTGTAACCGCCATGTTGACGAGTAAATGTTACTATGGGTTAAACTGGTGTGCAAAAATCTAACACAAACACACAGACAAACGTACATATATTTTTACCTTGCTTCCTGGTCTTATTCTCTCGTAAGGTGCATCGACACACAGTGCAGATGTTCTCCAGAGCTCTTCCACTCTCTCGGGTTCATCCCCGGGAAAAACCCGCGGCGCTGCCCCGGTGCTTCCGTGTCTTCCTCAGACGTGAGTGCTGCGCGGTGCAACTCGACAAAAGACAACAGTATAGAACCCATTATATATACTATCTACAGTGAATGCGGACAGTAAACTGATGCCCCGGTATACTTCTGATAATTAATAAAAACTTTTTTACCTTACAGTATTTTATATTTTTATTTTATTTTATTTTAAAATGATAAGTATGTGCACATGTATTCATTGTGTAAGGGGAAAAAAACCCATATAAAACCAGCATGGATCCAAAGAGAATATAAGAACTTGTTACATGTTAGTCACATGTTAGGATAGTTCACCAAAAAAAAGAAAATTCAGTGATAATTTACACCCCCTCAAGTTGTTCGAAACTTGTACGAGCTTCTTTTCTTCTGTTGAACACATAAGAAGATATTACGAAGAGTTTTGTTTTTGTTTTTTGATGCGGACACTGTCATTTGCCATTTAACCCTACCGTTTTCAATCGCCTGACACAAGATTTGCAGATTTTGATCACTTAAAGTGACATGCTGTAACTAACTTTGGGATAAAAAGGTATCCTTCAATGGAGTTCTGAATGAAGGGCCAACAGTACTACAACGGTTGATGGAGTTTATGTGTGTGAGAGGTTACAGTACATCAGCTGTGCTAGTATTAGAGCAGGATTAGTGCTATAAACTGGGCCACTTGCTAGTGTAGAACAGTAGCAGTCACATTCGACCCGCCACCTTGAGTAATGCGATTAAGATGCCATGTGATTCTAGGACCAAGCCAGAGAGAGAGAAAACAATACTATCACACATTCCTAAATTATATCTGCGTTGTTGTTTTCCGGGGTGGCTTCAATAAAGCTATCAAAAGCTTATCAGGGTTTACACAGTTAGCTTCTAGCACTTGGATTGTTATTCTTACAAATCTCAGTGCCGTGGTTTCCATGAGCCACGTAAAGATCTTGATCTACAGTCAGATTAGAACAACAATAACAGTCAATGGCAGATCAGCCTGACGTTAGCTGGCAATGCCTGTTAAGCTAGTGGCCTGAGCAAACATTTAAAACGTGCCAAATCATTTACAAATGCCACAAAGTTTAAAGGACCCAAAGTCCAGCGGTGTCAAAGTCGTGAACATCAGTCAACAGAAAGGTCAGTAATCGAGCTGCTCTTTGGGAATTTAATCAAAGCAGCAGGAGGTGTTCGCTCAAACTAAATTGTTGTGTTGATGGCCTTCACAGTGCTCCTGCCGCTATTTCACTTGCTTTACAAACTCAATAAAGACTCAAAAGCCAGACGATTGTCTCTGTAGACCACCTGTGGATTTCTTGGGAACGCAAGCAGGCCAGCTCTTCTTTTCTCTGCATGTCCGCAGGGCTACAAAAGATACACAACAAATGAAACCAGAGCGTCTATCTGAGATAATGTTTTCATTAGCTTTTGACTTTATTAGTCGCATTATACACATTACTGTACCTTAATACAAAAGGTATTTCATATATTTCCATGGCCTTAAAGCTCAGGTTTAGTGCAGCCAGAAATCAAGCCACAAAGCTAGACAGAAACTAGAATGTGTGGGAACATTTATAAATATTAACAGACACTACAGAAGTTCATGCTCTTCGCTACTTTTATTGAGCACATTTATGTAATTGTTTGTAATTTACATAATTGTTTTTACTAATAATTTTCTTAATTCCAGTAACTGAAATGTTTGGGAAATTAGTAACATTTTAGATAGCAGTGTGCATGTCAAATATATTACACATTAAAATAAAAAACAACAACCAAAAATTACATATTAACACACAGTTACAGAAATTAATGTTCTTACTTACTTTTATTAAGTGTCTTATTAAGTTACAAAAGTACATGTTCTTCATAAGTTTTATTCAGTACTTTTTTTTTTGTGTTTATTGGTATTTTATACCATGTGTGTGTGTGTGTGTGTGTGTGTGTGTGTGTGTGTATATATATATATAATTATTTTCTTTTTTCAGAAACTAGAATGCTTGGGAAAATATGCATTTCATTATGTTGCAGTGTACATGTCAAAATATTAATTATTGTTATTATTATTATTTAAATGATATGTTTATTTTTTTTTTAATTATTTAGATTTTTAACTACTTAACACATTTTGATTGATTTGATCTTCCAAAGCTTTGATACACATTTTACATATATATAAAGATACAAGTTAATGAAGTAAATTGACTTTTCACAGAAATCGTAGGCATAGAATGATATTGTGCTATTTTAAACTTAGCCAATGTCCACGGTACAGTGTAAATAACTAAATAACAGATGGACTGGATTAAATAAATGAGTAACATGAACTTCAGTAATTGTTTGTTAATATGTAGTCTTCTGGTTTTCTTAATTATATTAATTTGTAACATATCTTAGATTAATGTCCCCAGATGTTTCAGTGGATTGTTTATTTTCCATATAGTAATAAGCATAGTGTACTTTTATTCCAAACACTGTCTAGATAGGCAGTTTATGCTGACTTGCACTAGGGTGACTTCAGAACTACAGGGGCAACTTGGAAACAGGTCACTATGGTGACAACCTGTAGTTATAGTAACCTGACTCTGCACGGGGGATGCGATTGAAGAGGCCTAACCACGAGAGCTCGACTTGATGCAGATCACAGCAGAATAACTAACAGTGCATGGACTGTTTTGAGTTTTATATCAAATAAAATAGATAAACTTAACCATTCTATTGATTCAATTGATTCGAGTCTTGGACCAAAATGAGAGACTATTACAGTAGAAGTTTGCCCTTGATGGAAATATAGTCCTAATGCTCTAATAGAAACAAGAAATTATAATGTAAGACGTTTTGTAATGGATTATTAAATGTATTATATACATTTAATGTATATATATACCCATTATATGGATGCAGCAAAACAATTGAAGCTAAAGGTCATTCAGTGTCACGTTATTGATCTGTTGTTTCTGTTCAGTGGTCTAAGCGGAGTGAGATGAAGGAAGCAGTAAAGCATATCTTCTGTGATGAAAAGAGGGGGAGGGAAGAACAATGAATGTTCAGGAATCTATAAACATGGAAAGGAATGGAATCTTGAGTCTAGTGGAATGTTGAGTCTGGGTATATAATACTTTTGGAGGATCTTATGATTAATGCTAACAGGGGCCACGTACACACTGTAAAGTTTCAGGAGTGACAACTGCATTTAAATTCTGGAGTGAATCCCCTTAATCACAGTTTTGTGTGAATAGGAAAAGAATTTGCTCTTGAAATTGCAACTGCTGACACCGTTGTAACAATTGCAACATTTTGCCGTCTTGTGCATTTGGTCGATCTCCGCTATTTTGCCAAAAGTAATATTACAGCAACCGAACGCTTGATATACTGTATTTGGCGATTTGAATTAAACCACTGTCGACAGAGCGATCGTGTTTACGGTTTGGAAGGCTACTTTGCAGAACTTGCTCTAGAAGGGTTGCCATGTCCACTTATTATAAGCAACACTTATTAAGCATCGTTGGGCTTATTGTTGTCATAAATCAGTCCATTTTATGGAGATGATTAATTAGGCAGGTGCAGGTCATGATATTTTGGTATGTGGCTTATTTCCAAGATAACATGTTTGGATCTTATTTGCCGTTTTTATAGTAAAATCTGGCAACACCGTGTCAAAACCTACCATGTTCCCTGTGATTTCTTGCACCACAATTCTGATACACCTTTGAATTCGTTGTTGACTTCGGTTTTTTACACACCGCATGTAATTTCTGTAAAGGCCGTTGTCACTACCTGGATTTTCGTGGTCAATTCGGTTGTCACTCCCATACTGAACTGTGTGTGCACTAAAATGTGAATTGTCAACCAAATTTAGCTGTAAGCTGCACATCCCATCTGGGAACTGATTTCTTTCTCTCTCTTTCTTTCTGCAAATTAATACAAGACAGAATAATATGTTGATTTATCCCACATGCACTACATTTACTGTCTGAATGTTGCTTTGGTGTGGATGTGCCTGTCAGCAAGCAGACAGTATATGTGACCCTGGACCACAAAATCAGTCATAAGGATCAATTTTTCGAAACTGAGATTTATACATCATCTGAAAGCTGAATAAATATTAGACAATATCAGACAATATTTGGCCGAGATACAACTATTTAAAAATCTGGAATCTGAGGGTGCAAAAAAAATCAAAATATTGAGAAAATCGCCTTTAAAGTTGTCCAAATGAAGTTCTTAGCAATGCATATTACTGATCAAAAGTTGTGATATATTTACAGTAGGAAATTTACTAAATATCTTCATGGAACATGATCTTTACTTAATATCCTAATGATTTTTGGCATAAATAAATAAATAAAAATCAATAATTTTGACCCATGCAATGTATTTTTGGCTATTGTTACAAATATACCCCAGCGACTGGTTTTGTGGTCCAGGGTCACATGTGATGACAATATTCTCCTGGTGCTGGCGATTGTTGCACTTGCATAAACATCAACACAACCTTCAAGACAACAAGTCAGTGCACAATTTTACAGTGTTTCAGGGTGGGTAGATATTTGATTAGAACATAAAATTGTGGTATTCTGGAAATGTTTGTACAGTATGAAAAACATTATGTCTATATAAAGACCCCATAAAACATGGAAACATTTAAAACAGTCAACCTACTACATCTGTTCTTACTAAGAGACTATTATTAAAAAGTTCAGTTGTCACAATATACATACAGTAATCACAGCAGACTCAGTCATACCCCTTATGAGAGATGGTCATGTAGAAGTTACAGGTTATTTTCATTCACTGTCTCGTGACAATAGGTTGCACAAACTACCATAAGGTGACAAAGACAGACAGATGTAGGATACTGTGATTGATGGCCGAGTGTTTAGAAGTGCACATGACAGAAACTAAATGAGCAATGCGTGTTTCTTTTTATGTGTTCTGTGTATGTCATGCAGCTGGTCTGCAGTCAGCTGAGGTAGTAATAACTGCACACATGACTTCATGCTGTCAACATGGCGTTCAAAGCAGTTATATACATGGCCGTAGCCAGGCTTTGAAAATTAGTGAGGTCCGGATGGGGGGATGGTTGGGGGGAGATTGGATGCTATAATAACCTCTTATTATAGAATTGTGCTATAATAACCCCTATATATATACAACTCATTATACACTATTAACACTTTAAAATAGACAGAAATTTTTGTGAAAGAAAGAAGTTTTCTCTGTTTTGGAGGGATTTTAATTTTTAAATCATACCCTATTTATTGCATCAAAATTTGTTAATACATTTCTATAGTTATGGGGTGGATAATTTTATCAGTTGTTTATTATACATGCAACAATACTGTTATAGTTTTTATTTATAACCATTGCGGTGTAGCTGATAACTTTGTCTAGTGCTCTTATAAATGTTTATAGCATGATTTGTGAAAATTTAACTACTATGAATGACTTGGCATATACTTCTTCATAGTGTTTGCATATTTCATTTTATTCTGTAACCTACTTTTTCTACAGATCTCTGCACTAGTGTTAAATGCTACTGTTTTGACAGCGTTGATAACGTTTCTGACAGATAATATGAATTTTTTTTTTTTTTTTTTTTGCGTTTCCCTTATCGAATGTCAGAAATGGGCTTTTTTGATTACTGGTGATTACGGCGATGCAGTGTTGCCAGATATTGCTATTAAGATGAGCAAAAGCCCATCAGTAAATAAAAATAAACTGAATATATTACAAATCTTTTGCAAATAAGATAAGATAAAGATATCGCTGACCCTAAACCGCAAGGTCCTACATTATTAACTTTCTAAAGTGTCAAATTAAGTGGGAAAGACAAGTCAAAAACGTGCATATTAGCTGGATTTGGCAACACGGAGACTGCGCTCGCGTCCTCACTCGCAACTCTCTCAAGCCTCGTTCACTCCGCCAGCGTCCCGCAGCGATCATTTTCATACCACGGACGCTAAACATTCTTGCAAACTGTCTAAACTGAATTATACATACAGACATATGAGGAGTTTAATAGCAAATTGGTCATTCAGAGAACAAATTTTATTTTTGAACATGAAAAATTTACCGAGGTTCGGACCTCGGTGACCTCATAGCTGGCTACGGGCCTGGTTATATACTTCAGTTTTCTACACTGAAAATGTTGTTATTATTTGCAATAGATATAAGATCATATCACTAGCAAAAAAAAAATAAGTTATATTTTGCCATCATACAGTATAAAACGGTTCAAGATGACTGAACTCAAAATGTTTTGGTAGCATGATACAACCTTTTTGTATAGATGAATTTTTGAAAACACCATCTAATTCAAACAAACTTGTTTTGACGTAAGTTCAGACAACAGGTCAAAAGGTGTGGTACAAGTTCAGTATGTCCTGTGTAGATAACTGTGCTTTGTATTATAACAAATCCGTGTTGGCTTAACTCAAAAATCTTTTAATTGTAGGGTGTTGATGGTTGCAGATCAACTTTTGGGTACATTTTTTGTTTCTTCCCATCTTGTCCGCACATGACCAGACTTACAATTGTGAGTTCTTTGTTTGTTCTGTTTGAAATGTTAAATTACTCAAATTAAACAGCCTAAAACTTGTATAGACTCTTTTTTTTTTTTTGTACTTCATAGTTAAATTAACCTTTGAATTGAGTTTGTCTAATATAATGGAGTGTATCATATTGAAATGTTACATAAAATAGTGTTTTAAGGCCAATTCACAATTCACAAACGGCAACAGACACATTCGTTTGGTTTTGTCTGATTGGTGTGTTACCCCATTGGTTGGCACGTTTTCGCCATTTGAACATGTTGAATAGGTGTTTGTCGGATCTTGGAATGTTAGAGAAGTTATGTACTTTGCTCGTTCGTCTGTCTGCGTTGGTTTTAGTCTGTTGGTGCGATGTGAAATGTCCTTTATTAAACTTAAAACACATCCTATGAATTTATTAAGGTGGGCTTAGCAATTTAAAATGAATAGTTGACCCAAGAATGCAAAATGACTACTCAACATAATATAAATGGTTGCTATGTGTCTAAAAATCAATTTTGAATATGTTGATTTGTTATTGAGAATTGATAGTGCAGCAGATATGTTTTAGTCAATTTAAATTTCAGTAACATATAACTTCATATGATATGATGTTTTATTTGGAACAAAACTTGTCTGTATTTATTGTATGAAAAAGATCTGCATGAATATTATTCAAAGCTTCTTTTGTGTTTCACGTTGGAATTCAAGACAAGTCATATGGCTGGGGACAATGTTAAGGTCAATAAATAATTCACAAACTATTCATTTAAATAAATCTCACTGTTGTGTTTGTCAATAAACTCTACGTATTATAGTGCATAAACAGGGATGGAACCCATTTCTTGCTTTATTATAACCATCATCTGTACTCATCTATTTATAGTGCCCTAAAGGAAGTCACATAATTGTAATTTAGTCAAAGTAATGCAATATCTTTCTCCAAGTCATCAGATTCTGGTTTTGGATTCTTCGCATTCATTTGTTGAGTCCAGCTGGAGCGTTTTCAGGAATAAAAGAGCAAAAATTCAAAGCCATTCTACACAAGTATATTGAAATATGAACTCATATTACTGAGAGAGGAATGCTGGGGCATGAAAAGGTGGGTGTTTTTTTCTCAGCCAATCATCATATGGCTCTTTTTGTCACCCATTAACACAGAATAACAACTGTATGTTCTTTCGTAACTTCCTCTGGGAAGATTGTGTTCCCTGCAAATGCTTTTCACAAAACTGTATGTACTCAAAAGAGCTTTCTGGCATTTGCGGACTTCCATCTTGTCTGGCATCTCTCTGGGGTTATGAGAGACACTTAGAGTCAAGATCTTCCTCTGTATGAGAGAAAGAGATAATTGTGCATTATGTATATTAAATGTTTCAAATACACTTAATAATGATGAATGTCGCTGGAACATGACCATGTGGTGACATTAGTTCTGTGAAAAATCTGTTTGCATATGACACTTGGTTTGATATTTTGAAATGAAATTCATGCAAATGACTTTTGTAACCACTTTTTACTATATCAACAACATTCCTTCATGCATGTTTAGCACAGATGCAAGGAATTTTAAATAATCCCACATAATTTGACCTGTGCAACCTCTAATGGTGCACAGAAATGGATATTTAAGTGTTTGTGCATTATCAAAGTCTTATATGAGTGTGGATAATATTTACTAAATAAGAAAAATATGAACAGCATATATGTTGTGGATTGTATATGATTTCCTGTGCCTGATATTGATTAACCCTGTTTAGATGGAGGTTTTGCTTTTGCATGTACACACACACACACACACACACACTCTCTACACTGGTGGTTCTCAAGTGGCTTTGGTATATACTCAGACTTTACATTTTGTGTCTCACTATTACTATTTTACCAAGTAAATTTGCACCAAAATACACTTTAAAAAAAGACATCAGAAACATTTTCTCCTTTCTTTTAAAGGTACAATAAGCCTATTTATTCTACTATCCCAAATATGCATGATTAAATTATAAGTTGCATGCTATTATTATTTTCATTTAAAATTGTTATAATCCTTCCCGCCCCCTTCAGAACAGACCTGTGAGGCTTTTTTTGGATTGTGACTCTCCCGAGAACCACTGCTCTCCACCACAAGTGCCGGAACGCTTCGGGTTTGACAGAAGATTTCTGAATGTGTGAGAAATGTGTGTCCTTCATCAGGTCATTTATCCTGACAGCCAGCAGTAAAACTAGAAAGCTGAAAGAAGAAGGAGATAAGTAGGGGTGTAAAACATACGGTTACTGCTACTGCTATTTTTATCAGCAGTAGGGTGAGACAGTGGCGTCTGTGTGGGATAACGATGGGCCTTAAACTAATCAACATATCTTATCAGAGGTTTTTGAGCTCTTATGCAGCATATCAAAATGCTTTAATATATAGGCCATACATTTTTTATGAATATTTTCTTTATTTGTATAATTGTACTTAATTTACTGTATTATATTTTATTTATTTATTTATTTATTATATTATATTTAAAATGCATTATTACTTATAAGCCTGCCAAACAGTCAAAAGTTACAATGTTTCTTAAACATGTGAATTTATAATAGACTTTATACTTTGGTCCCTAATAAAAAACTAGCAGAACAACAACAAGGATGTAATTTTATCTGTTTATTAATAAAAGAGTCACCATATTAAGATTTGGCAGTTGCTTATCTGTATATGTCAGCTTTTCAAAAGTTAAGAAGCATGAACCAGACGAAAACAGAAAAAACAAACCCACACGTAAACAGATTTGTTATAACCTTTGGCACATGCAGGCCGCCTAACTGTGACATTAGCAGATGGTCTATAAAGGACCGGAGACATGCGATAGGCATTAAAGCACTACAGGAGAAGACAGAAAAGGAAAACAACCTGAAACAAACCTTACATGGGTTCTATTTTTTTCCTCCCTCCCTCCCTGCAGGGTTTTTCCTCATAAAATGGCTTGAAATGACTACAGTGCACAAGTCCTATGGACCACTTTTAGTATGCTTTTTAAGCTATTTTTGTAACTCGATAGTCCTTGGTTACCATTCACGGTCATTGTATGCAAAAAAACAGCATGAACATTTTGCTAAACATCTCTTTTTGTGCTCCACTGAAGAAAGAACTGCTGAACTGTTCCTTTAACTCTGTATTATGCAATAGTACCATTTCATTAAAAATACAGTTTTAATTTTAGACACATATTCAGCTGGTGTAATGTAGAAGCAAAGAACATACTCAGGCAGACTGGGAAGGGAGGGAGTCAGGTTACAGCGTGTAAATTTGTCGGCCATTAGGTAGGCGTGCTGTGCAAGTGTGGCTCAGGCGAGATTAAACCGGATTTAGTGGACTGTAGCATGTGGGTAATTTCCCAAGAGAAGCTGCCCTTCAGACATGTGTCAGAAATCAAACAGCATTGCATTTGACTACGTTAATAGATTTCACAACGGTGTATAAGAGCCTGCCAACAACCATTATATGATTAGTTCACAACAAAACAAAAAAATATTTTTGAAACCTGTTTGACCTTTTCTCTTTTTTCATTGAAGTTTTGAATAATGTACGGTTCACTCTTTTTCATGCAAAGTATGCAAAGGCATCATAAAAGTATCATAAAAGTGGCCCACCTGCTGCAATATAATGTATCAAAGTCACTTTCAAAAACGTCCCTTCACCTGCAGCCATATTTGCAAGGCCTCCAGGCAGTTATTTTGGGCATGCAAGACTTCTCCTCAGGGGAATCCCCGCATGACATTTTGAAGTGTGTTCCACTTCGTGAAGTGGACAAGGGAAGTTTATGGACAGACCCTTGACTGCTCGATTTTGAGTGAGGGAGCGAGTCTGCTTCATGTTCAGGCCGTTATATAGACCACACTGCAACATGATTGTGACGTCATCACAGATTGCGTTTACCCCCCCCCCCCCAAACAACTATATAATATATAAATTATTTTTTACACGTATAACAGCACAAGCATATACTGTATATATATAGAATGCTGCACCAAACAAATTTGTAAGGGGAACAATGTAAACGATAAACAAACAACAAGTGTTCAAGAGCTTAGGACGTTCTAATTCAACCCATTTTAGTGGTTCTGCCAGTACTGGGCACTCATGCAACGTATACAATGACGCACATCTGAGTAAACGAGATGGAGGGCAGTTAAAATGGCCTGGAATGCAGCCATTGACGTGTTATGTTAATCTACTAACTCTCCTGTCTGTTTGTCGGACAATATGGCTGATTTGGCATTATGGTCAGCTCACCTGTCAATCAAACTCCTGGCGAAGAGTGAATTAGCCATTGGCTCTTTTATATATAAGGCGGGACATATTTATATTGCTCATTTCACTTTCTCCCAATTATACATGAGAGCACCATATTGGTATTTCTAAAGATTTAAATAATAATTTTTACACACGTTTTAGGGTTTATGGTATTATGTTTTCATGATGATGTTGTAGAATTGGACATACACTGAAAACAATGGTCAAATCTAAATTAACTGGTTGTATTCTGGTCAAAAAGACTTGGGAAAATTGATTCAAAACTGATCTAAATTATTTATTCATGAATCATTTATTATGTTTAGATTTTATTAAATTGCCCCAATATGTAATAATAATAATAAATTGTTTATATCGTCACAGACTGTAAACTATATTATCAGCCAGATGTAATGTGGTAAATGCAACTAAGGCATGAAGATATGATAAGCATTATCATTGAGATTTTCTGTAAAGCAGCTCTGAGACAATGTGCATTGTGAAAAGTGCTAGACAGATAAAATCAACCTGACTAATAGTCCCAAGTCCATAAAGGAGGGCAGAAGCAAGTCTTACATATCATGATTCAGCAGTTTTATTCATATGTGTGGCATTAAATCTGACCACATGTCTGTTTCTGCAGTCTGGACTTTCTCCAAGGAAGAAAAGCATAGCTGAATGGATCTGTAGCGTGACCTGACAAGAACATTTCCAACACCTAAACTGAGTTTTGAAGGAACCTTTATTCTGTAATAAGCTGCATTCCATCATTTCAATGCAGACGATTAAATATAATAGCTCGGATATCCATTGATTGAGCTCAGTAAGGGTGACTCAGCATTTTACACTGCCCTTAGAGGAGCTCCACACAGAGGATTTACATTTAAAACTATATTACAGTTTACATTTAAAATTATCCAAGATGCCTCTATCCAAAGCTACAGTATGTTCAAATACCAAATACCAAATACCACCATGCCAAATTTCAGTTCAGAACAACTTTCTATTTATAATCACGTGCCGTTTGGGAATTGGGAATGTCAAACACATAGACCTGGCAACCACATTCACCACATGCTGTCCAGGGAACATGTCACTACACATATGTGACCCTGGACCACAAAACCAGTCTTAAGTCGCTGGGGTATATTTGTAGCAATAGCCAAAAATACATAGTATGGGTCAAAATTATAAATTTTTCTTTTATGCCAAAAATCATTAGGATATTAAGTAAAGATCATGTTCCATGAAGATATTTAGTAAATTTCTTACCGTAAATGTATAAAAACTTTTTTTGTTTAGTAATATGCATTCCTAAAAACTTCATTTGGACAACTTTAAAGGCGATTTTCTCAATATTTAGATTTTTTTGCACCCTCAGATTCCAGATTTTCAAATAGTTGTCTCTCGGCCAAATATTGTCCGATCCTAACAAACCATACATCAATGGAAATTTTTTTTATTCAGCTTTCAGATGATGTATAAATCTCAATTTCAAAAAATTGACACTTAAAACTGGTTTTGTGGTCCAGGGTCACATATTCGTATATAACAGCATGTAACCCTCTTCCTGGACTGTTGTTTTCTTGCTATCGTGTGCTTTTCTGAACAATACAGTCTCTGTGTGAACGTAATACAGAGGCTGAAGAGAACCAAAAGAAGGGTGCCAGGTTTGTGAGATAGACATGCAGTATCTGGTTTCTCTGCTGATGCCATTCTGGTGCTTTAACTCACAATCTCTGTGCCTGGGCTTGCTTTCCCATGACATGAAAACCTACGGCATTGTATCAAGCTTTCTCCCTTTCCCTGTTGTTAAAGGTCATGTGACTCTCAGGTCATTTTACCTTGTTCGCTTTGTTTTGCCAGCACTGCACTTACTGTAACAGCACTGAGGCAGGAAAAGAACGACCAACTGACATGCATTAATGCATAATACTTTGTGTTTTTACCATGCACTTTTGAACAGATGAAAATGTAGTAACAGAAATGTATTAATACTGGTTATAAGTTATGTGATAGCAGATTCTATCAGTCATTTTGACAAAAACTTCACTGCAGTCAAACAATAGACAAAACTGAATTTTTGAAATGGATAAATTGTCTTATTATTAATATTTACAATTAATTTAATTTAATAATATATATATATATATATATGAAACATGAAAACATCACTTCATTATTATTTGGCTATAAGTTTTTCTATAGTTAAAAAAAACAAAAACTAAGCAGCAAAAATGTTTTAAATTATAGCATATTTTTTAACATATAGAAAACAAATAAATTTAATAAATGATCAAATTAAAAGTTAAATTAATAAAATACTATTTAATATTCCTTTTTTTAAGATTTCATTTTTAAGATGTGCTAATTTCTTCCTCATTAAAAAGTTTTACTCTTAAAAAAAGACTGCAAGTATTACATTAAACTTATTTTACAAAAATATGCAACAAATTACATAATTAATCATTGATTTAAGTTGCTGAATAAACTGCAGATGTATGACAGCTGCTAATGCAGATTCATATTTATAGTTCCCACTAGTTCTGAAATGTAAAAAATAAGCAAATTCGATGAAAATGACACTGCAGTTGTAAAATGACTCAAAAAGCCTTCACCACCTTCAGTATTGTAGTGTCAAGTTAAGAAAAACATATTCTAAGAACATTTAGCATTATTTCTGAATGTTCTCGAAATGTTTAAAAAAATGTTTTAAAGGAACATTCCATGTTTGCTGGAAGTGAAATATTGAGGAATTGAGCTCTGATCTACTGTAGTATAATAAGTCCCAGGTGGAACAGGTTTTGTGTTGGAGGTCATTATATGGAGCCAGGCAGGGCAGTGGTGTTTATTCAAAGGCATCGAGGTCGTGGCATGAGTGACACACACAGGAGAGAGCGAACGCTCTGTTTTGAGAAGAGAGGCCCCCTGCTTCGAACAATCCGCACATCATCCTCTCTCACCGTATGGATCTCTGGCACTCAAATCTCTCCCTCAGACCAGCTCACAATATCTGTGGAATGTCGTGCTTCTGTGAAATACGGTTCACACGGTCCAGTACAGAAAAGATGAACCTTATATAAGCACACCCTTAGCTTTCCAAAAAGGGACCCCTGATGAGTGCGCTAACACTGTTTATAGAGTGTGGACTGCTCTTATTAACATGAAAGCTCTTCCCATAAAGCACCATGCTGAAAAAAAAGTGTTTAAAAAAATGAGGGCTTTTGTTTATTAAAGATAATCTGACTCTGGCTCCATGCAGAGACCTCAATCTTCAGCATATTTGATTACAGAAGTGAGGACCAGATTTCTACTAACAATGAGATATTGTCATTTTTGATGCTCTGCAAATGTATTTCTTGGCAAACCAGCAAGCCAGGTATTTTTTTTTTCAGGTCAGGGATGAAGCAAAGGCTGATTCTGGATAAGCACACTACTCTGCCGAAATAGTACAAGCAGTATGCCAGTTTTCAGCCAGTATCCATGTAGGTCAAGGTAGTCAAATTGGTGGCCATCGTGGTAAGCCGTTTGAAGGCAATAGACATACAAGAACAGCTCCTATGTAGGCTACTCAAATAGGGGAATCACCAGCACATGGAAATTCAAACTATTTTACATTTTAACAAATTGATGGCTATAGAGTGTTTCGTAAATTGTGTTTCTTTAGCTCAAATCGCACCAGCAGAAATATTTCACAATGACCCTAAAATGAAAATTCTGTCATCATTTATACTCACCCTCATTATTATTTATACTCGTCCTTTTTGCGTGTGTGGGTAACAAACAGTTGTTGGTGAATATTCCACAGTATGGAAAAAATGCTATGCAAGTTAACTGTTTGGTTACATTTTTGGGTGAACTATCCTAAGCCACACTTTAAAAATATATTAAATAAATCTAAAATATTAAATGAATGACTTCTGCAACAAATGATAGACTTTTTCTTTTAGGGATTTTTTGCAAATAAAGGTGTTGTTGCTGGGTCACAAGAAGATATTAGATATCTACGGAGCCCGGGAAGTCACCTGTAGGACAAAAAAAAAAAACCAATCCGTTCCCTCAGTTTATAAACCGTACTCACGGATTCTTAAACTGTTCCCTCGGTTTAACAAATCTTGCCCACGAATTTCCAATCCGTGCGCTCAGATTTTGTAAACCGTACCCTCGGTTTTTGATCCGTACCCACAGATTCATAATCCGTGCGCACGCTTTCGCAATCCGTTCCCACGGGTTTGTAAACTGTACTCACGGATTCATGCAGCAAGCTCCTAGGTAGCCTACGTGTTAACGAATCATATTGTATATTGTTTTATTGCATATTATTAATACGTCGGCACGGATTGGTTTTTTTTCTCCTACAGGTGACTTCCCGGGCTCCGTAGATATCTATCTGTCTGTCTCTCTATGGCTCTGTTCTCCAGTAGCCTACAGGCCGTATTTGCGCCCCGCCCTAATGACGCTATAGCTAGTAGAAACGCCTTCTAGGTGCGTTTTTTACGCTGCTAGCACGCGAGGAGAAAGCAGAGACAATCAGCTCACACCAAAGACTCCCAATAAGACTTACACTAACTCCCATCTCCAGAAAGCACAATGGCAGAAGAAAAGATCTCAATAGAAGATGTAAAGACGTCCAACGGTGAAGCGCACCTGGATGACCCGACCATCGCCAACGGCTTGAGTGAGCACAAGAGGAGCTCGCCGGAGACCAGAGGGCAGAAGCTGAAACGCTTCGCCATGGCCAATCTGCTGGTCATCCTGACGGTGTCTGCGGTCATCGTCGGCGTCTTCATCGGGCTCGGCGTGCGAAGCGCTGGGTTGAGCCGCACGCAGATCCTTTACTTCGGATTCCCCGGCGAGCTCCTCATCCGCCTGCTCAAGATGATCATCATTCCTCTGGTGGTCTGCAGTCTGGTGTCAGGGGCCGCCAGCCTTGACCCCAAAGCCCTGGGCAAGCTGGGCGGCTGGGCGATGCTCTTCTTTCTGGTGACAACGCTGATCGCGTCTACCATCGGCGTTATTATGGCGTTCATCATACAGCCTGGCTCCAGCGACGGGCAAAAAATATCCAAACTCAACCAAGATGACACGGTGGTTCTTGAAGCCAAAGAAGTCATCGATTCGTTTTTAGACTTGATAAGGTGAGTCCTTTGGGATTCGAAATTAGAGCTCTAGGGTTCCAAACTCTTTCATATGATTAGGCTTATGTTTAAACTGAATTGTTAACGTTACTGTGTGGCTTTGTCAGTATCGATGTGAGTTTCGTGAACTAAAACGATTCGTTCACTAATAGGAAAAAAATGAATGGCAGAAATAATCGGACTAAAACTTAATGTATTTTACTTACACAAAATACGAAATTGAGCTGTTATTAAAAAGCATTTTTAAGTACCCATGCAAACACTTTGGACAGAGTTTTGAATTCTGGTATTTCTTCAATTCTTTAATAGGCTACTTAACTGAGGTGGGACAGACAGAATTACAGTAAGTTGAGCACAATTATTATTGTCAGTCGTAAAAATGTAATGTACAGCCATATTTAGCTAAATATGGCTTTGTTTGACGTTTAGACAACGTGATGATGATGCAAGACCAGCCGAATGTGCCTTTCAGCGACTGACAACGCAGCTTTGAGTTTTGCCAAACAGGAAGAGGAAAGGAACGTTAAGTAAATATGTCAACGAACAAGAAAGGCTAGACTTTTTATGTAACGTTAGGCTAACTAGAGTCAAAAAGTTTTCCACCGCACGCTCAAACGCTAAGGTTACTGTTATTGCGAACATAAACTGAATTGGAACGGTTTCCGCTATGTATACCCTCAAAGTCATTGTTTCTCAGGATGCTTTTATATTCATATTTTAGTTAGCGCTACTTATTGTTGTACTGATGATCGTAAATTCATTCAGCAACATTGTTTTGACTATCTATGGCGTGACGTTGATCTACATGTGCTGTAAAGTGAGACTTGAGTTGCATCAGCTGCGCGAGCGCGCCGCGTGTTTGCCGCGTGTTTGACGCAGTAAGTTACCCTAACCCTATCCGCTCTAAGAGGATGCTGCTTCGTTGTCGATTTTATAGTTGTGGCTTCTACCCTTACCTTTTCTGGGTGAGGTTTCCTTTTCTCGAGAAAGTAAATGCCGATTAAAGTTTTTTTTTTTTTTTTTTTTGGCGGTAGGATACAGGGCTGTGGCGCTTAATAGAATGGAAATATGTAGAAATTCTAAAGAAAATGTTAATTTATTCTTTCAGCAGTGGCAGACATTTCCTCGCATTCCGTAGGAAACCTAAATCATATGTTTATGGGTGAGTTTTAGGGTTTTGGCCCTGTTGTCCTGTAAACAGGTCGAATTTCATCATGTGTTTAACAGAATGATGTGAAGAGAACATTCTGTTCTCAAAACAACAATCAACAACAAAAGACGTTTTGTAAACTTTTTACTATCACTGAAGGTGAGCATGTTAATATGAATATATACAAAATACAAATATTTGCACTGACACATTGTAGGGTGACCTGACCCAAGAAAAAAAGGGGTTTTTGGTGAGATAAAACGAAACGGGCTATATACTAACTTTTGCTTATTTAAGAAAAAAAAATCCACATTCAGTAACTTCAGTTTCATATTCAGCTTTGATCACAGAAATAAATTATATTTGAAAGTATATTAAAATAGAGAACTTATTAAAAATTGCAATAATATTTCACAAAATAGTTTTTTTTTTCAAAATAGGCTTGATGTGCAGAAGTACAAGCTAGCTTTAAAAAACATGAAAAATCTTACTGATCCCAAACTATATATATATAGATAGATAATTTATCTATTTATTTATTTAAATAAATATATAAATATTTTTTTATTGTTTGCAAGAATTGTCCCATTATTAATCCAGAATAATAATCATGAATGCAGCAGTTCTTTCCGCTCTAATTTTTTTAGCTATTGAGTTTTGGTTTTCAGTTTCAAGGCTGTTAAGGGAATAATGGCTGATAATTGTTGAGGGTTTCAGTTTCTAACAGTCGTGCATTCATTCCCATGTGACAAAAGAATCCAAAGCCTGTTTTATAACAGCATTGAGATAGCTTTGGGTTAATACAGTTTAATAACTTCTAATTCCAACAGAAGTTAGATTTTCCCTAAAAAAAAAAATAATCTGTATGTGTACGCCTCTTTTTTTGACTGTAACAGACAGTCTCTTCCTGGTGACACAGCTATTTGAGAGTCCCATGTACTTCCTTGTCATTTGATGCGTCATACTTTCTGACCAGTTCCTCAGAATATAAAACTCACCAGAATTCTGGAGGAAGTTGTTGTAATAACACGTTTCAGTTTATGTAAATTAGGTGGTTTTGTTCCATAATTAGAATCTTAATGTAAAGCCAAACTGAAACATTTGTAATGTTCCTTCCTTGGCTGCATCTCCAGGGTAAGTCAATGAGGCAACGTATGCCTGCCACATGAGGGTAACACGCATGTGCAAACACATGCAGACATGCACAGTAGAAACAGGGTTAATTAGGCAGCTGATGTGGCTTGTGCTTCTCTCTTGGGGTCTCGCCGTGACTAAAACCTGCCACACGATCACAAGGTCCTCTGCACTGTGGAGCCCTGCTAATTTCACACTCTGGCAAGAACGCAGTTGGATAGTCTTTCTATAGAAAGTCTATAAAAGACTTTCTATAAGTTTTGGCATGTATAGTAGGTTTGCTTGGCTGAATGTATGTTTCGTTAACTCTCACATTAGATTTTTCTGTTTCTACAAGTTTAGACTTGTTATCTGTAGTTGCATTGCCTTGTCAGGTTCAATGCTATGGAAGGACCCCTGACAACAACAACAATTTGTGGAACAAGCTATCCTTGCCCTGTGTTATGCAAAAGATATAGTTTATCTTGAAGGTGAAGTGAGTCTTGTTGTTGCAAACCCTTATGACCTTCTTTCTGTGTAGAACACAAAAGGAGACGTTTTGAAGAGTGTTCATGCTGCTCTATTTTTACAGTTAAAGTGTTCAAAAACACTATAATAACGGTCAACACCACTCATGCACTACATTTTACATCTTTCAAGCTATACATATTGGTTTATGTGTGGAACAGACTGAAATTTAAGGCGTTTCGCTGAATGTCTTGCTTTACAGCTTGTGGTCACCGTTCACTTTTATTGTGTGGAAAAGAGCAGCTTGGACATTCTGCTGAATTTCTTTTTTTGTGCTTTATTGATGAAAGGCAGTCAGATGAGTTCAGAATGACATGAGGGTCAGTAAATGATTTCTGTGTAAATTGTTCCTTTAATGCATTAGCACGTGCTTTGTGTACAATGCATGTGAAATCCACAATTTCCCCATCATGGCCTTTTTTTTTTTGTGTGTGTAAACTTTGTGAACGTTTATTTTAGATAGGGCAAAGTCAGAGTGTAGGTATATTTACCTGTTAATAGTTACATTTAATATGTCAACAAACACTGAGCTTAGGATGAATCTTTGGTGAAAGGGTGTGTGGAGTGCCACGTTTCAAGGAGGTCCTGTTTGATGTGTCTCATTATTTACACACCTACGTAGGACGCAGGAATGTCCATCACACCTTAAAGCCATACTTGGAATGCATTGAGTCATGAAATTGTAGTTGTAAATGTTGGATAAAGTGCTTGGCCCATCCAGCTCACTGGATTTGAATGTGACACTTTGAAAACCAGTGACAACATTTGAGTGCGTCAATAATGACACATTTCAATGGCATGAACTGGTTTTACTAGTGTTGCTATGCTGGATTCGCATGTATCTTCAGTTCTAACTTTCCTCAATGTTCAGACGAAGGAAATTTAAGAACAACCACTGGCATTGGTGTTTGGCAGTGACCTGCTGTCTGGGATGCAGCCTGTTGCACAGTCATTCTAAGGCTGTTCTTCCCTCAATTTTTTTTCCAGTCTCATCTTGCTCCAGCTGCACTATTTTATGATTATACTAGTCTCTTTACACCTTCCAGGCTTCTTTAGATGTTAGCGGGAATGGTTACGATGTATTGGAAAGCTCCCTATGGGCAACAGATTCCAGACGTGTTCAGAATCCGGC
The DNA here is from genome assembly GCF_012432095.1 of Onychostoma macrolepis. Lineage (NCBI taxonomy): Eukaryota > Metazoa > Chordata > Actinopteri > Cypriniformes > Cyprinidae > Onychostoma > Onychostoma macrolepis. The sequence goes on from NC_081169.1 coordinate 9,616,431, forward strand.
CTGTAATAGCATTTTTTTTTTGGAAATGTAACTCAAGCACTGCTGCTTTTGTGATTTTACTTGGAAAAAGGTGGTACACAGGATGTATACCAGGGATTATAATTCCATCAGATTGAAGACATCCTCGTTTTTTTTTGTATGTGTGCCATATTAAGGTCAGGGATGCTGGGATATTCCTGAATGAATGTCTGTGTTTGTCATTAATCCTCATCTCCAGGCAGGTCCTAGTGCCCATCTCCATTGGAGGCAATGGGGTTATAGGGATAGGAGGTAATGTGTGGAAGTGGGATTAGTGGAGGGATATAATCGGACTAAATTCTCCAAGTTATTTCCACATGAGGCACCTCGTGAGGCCAGGCCGCTCAGGGATTGGCTGGTCAGGACTGTGAGGATTTTTAGCGCCAGTGGGCTAGAATCGGATCTTTGTTCTCTCACTACCTTGTTCAGGGCTGTGTTTCCCAAAAGCATCGTAAGCTTAAGTACATCGCAGACCCATTGAAACCAATGGAGCTATGATCAACTTAAGCTTACAATACTTTTGGGAAATGTAGCCCTGGACAGTGTTTGCCAATGTATACTTCAGTTGTTATTGGGGATGTAATGATATAAAAATCTCATGATATGATAAACCTCGATATGAAGTCCACAGTACAATATTTATTGCGATTTTAAGAAAAAAAAGAAAAGAGTATTTTGTACATTTTTAAAGTTAAATTCTTCTATTTAATGCACTTTGAGAGTACAAAATTAAGTTCTCCAACCCATGTTCTTAACTAAGAAAACTTGGTTTTAAGGACTCAACACTCTTTTTAGTTGTGGTATACTGTCTCAGTCTAAATTACATTCACACTTGTGTTTTAGGAAGCCAAACAAATTAGAGTATAACAACAATTTTATATTATTGTTATTTCTATGACAGTAATAGCTATATATTGTAAAACAATTGCACTGTGAAATAAATGAAAATTAATATTATTTTTGCTTTACACTACAGTAGGGAAATTACAATACTTTCCTATTTTCTACACTTGAAAGAGATTTTGAATCTGTACTGCAGTAATGTTACCCATTTAAACCACTAGCTGTCAGCAATTCATACTGCACTTTTAAGCTTTTATTTTGACGGAAATGGCAGTAGAGCTTTAATTTTGACAGAAAGCTTCAGTGCAAACATGTGTCTCACTACCAGTGTTGCCAACTTAGCAATTTTGTTGCTAAATTTAGCAACTTTTCAGACTACCCTAGCAACTTTTTCTTCCAAAAGCACCTAGCAACAAATTTAGCAATTTTTAAAATGTATTTGGCAACTTTTAGCAACTTTTGATAAGTGACTCAGACAATAAAAAGACACACATTTTCCATTCAAATTACACAAAAAGAAAACCAAAGATGCCTAGCAGTACACAAATCACGTGAATTGAGTTAGCTGCTATTTGCAATTCTTCAGTTTAATAATAATAATAACTGAATAATTTAATAATTGTTAATTTATGATACATTTGGTAGTAGCTTGTACTTGCAATTGTTGATCAGTTAGTACGCTGTAAGAAAAATGGAAAAGATAGGCTACTAGTAATTTTCCAGGACATTATCCATTATCCATTGTAAGCCTGTAACCCGAAAACACAATGTGTAATTTAAAATGCAGGTAAAAAACCAATACGGAAAATTCTTTCATATTAACATAGTAGATTGTGCCCTATTTTTACAGACTTTTCTTGCAGTGTAGCATACTAACTACTAATACAGTGCTTAAAGCATAATTGTTGAGAATGTGTTGTATTACTAGTTTACTAGCTATAAAAAAATTAAATTAAATTGTGTAAGAGTTCAATAGGTCGATGTATTTTAAAATACAGTTATTTATATTTTAGTATTATATTATGCATATTATTTTACAAACAAATCTAAATTAACATATATATTTTTTTCTGAGATTTGATGTTGTGACACAAATTTGCGCCGTGATTTAGCAACTTTTAGCAACAAGTTGACCTTCCTTTAGCAACTTTTTCTGAAAAATAGTTGGCAACACTGCTCACTACAAATCTAGTGAAATGCTGTAATCATCTGCTTATTAAAATGATGGGAATTACGCAAATGTGAAAAAGCATAACTGGTGGCCAAACACGCGATAAACTCACAGCACATGAAAGAAATGTTCATTGTATTCACTGTGAACAGAGCCATTCTGAGGCGCGGAAAACACCGAATCACGAGCTGATCTCCTGAACAAAGTGTGCACTTCGCTTTGAAATGCGCAGCGAAAACAGACTTGATGAAAGGATTAAGCCATATTGTGCTTTCGGTTTTAGTTCGTTTGACAGATACTGTGCCAAACCAGAATGGCCCAAAACACAACACACAAACACAGAACTTTTATGTTTGAATAAGAAGTTTAAATGTATTTAGAAAATCTACACTACTTGTTTTTCTATTGCGATACCACGATATTGATAATACTGTTACATTCCTAGTTTTAATGTGAATGCTTTGCGTATGTCCATGTGCATCTCATCAGTAAAGCCGGTTCTGTGATTATTAATAAATCTCCATCGCCAGAGCCGTAGTTCACTGACAAGCTACGCAATATCATGTTCAATACCGCAGGCGATTCATCTGCGATTCTGAGCGCGAATTGCGTAACTTGTCCGTGAACTACGGCTCTGTGTATTAAATGCCGCTCCATTTGAAAATAATCACAGAACCGGCTTTACTGATGAGATGCGCATGACAATCGCATGTAATATATCGTGCAGCCCTGGTCCACATTACAACCAAACTTCCAAAGTGTACTCCATTTGATAGTGTGCAAGCACATGCGTTTGATACAAACACACTAGAAAGTTTCATCCTTGTTATTTCTCTCCAGAAGTTAAAATAAAAATGTCTTTGTACTCGTTTAAACTGAAGTTGTGGATATCTTTAACCCACTAACACTTAAGTCTAAATCTGTTTCTTTTTTGACTGTGAAACATGTGGACCGACGACTTGGTAATAACTTGTGAAGTTAACCATTTGGGCTTTGTTCAGTGTAATGGACTAATTCGTTGAAGTCTGATTTGAGAGTATAGCAGACATGCATCTAACTCCTCCCTTTCATCTTCTTTCAGAAACATCTTCCCATCGAACCTGGTATCGGCTGCCTTTCAGTCGGTGGGTTTAACAAGCGTTTGTTTAAACTTTTGGTTTTATATTTTGTGATGTATGATTATTAGGTGATTCTGAACGTTTCTTCTCCTTCGCAGTATGCCACTGGTTACAAGATTAAAAATATAACCAGCTCGACCAACTTGACCACCTACACTGTGGAAAAGGTACCAGATATAATACCTTCAGAGAACTTTCTTGAAAGTCCAGATTGTTTTTATAAATACATGTATAGCAATATAATGTAAATATCATATTTAATGTTATTAAACTTCTATAAATACATGTATAATGTAGGAATTTGTTATTAAAGTATAAGAGTATAATTATTAGTGCTGTCAAACGATTAATTGCGCGAAAAAGTTTTTGTTTACATAATGTGTACTGTGTATTTTTGTGTGTATATAAATACACATGCATGCATGTATATATTTAAGAAAAATGTTACGTTTATATATTAAACATATTTATATATGATATAATTTATATGAATATAAATAAATACATGTAAATATTTTCAAAATATATGCTGTATGTGTGTCTTTATATATACATAATAAATATACACAGTACACATGTAAACAAACTTTTATTTTGGATGCGATTAATCGTTTGACGGCACTAATAATTATAATTTAATAAATGCATGTATGAAAAAATAATGTAAATACTAGTGGTTTAATAATATTTTTTTAACTTTTTTTTTTTTTATGTGAATTCAGTCATTTTTATCTTTGTTTAGACTCCAGTTGGCACCGACGTGGATGGAATGAACATCCTGGGTCTCATCGTTTTTGCGATGGCGTTTGGTGTGGCCTTGAGGAAACTTGGAGAGGAAGGAGAGATCCTTATCAAGTTCTTCAACTCTTTCAATGAGGCCACCATGGTGTTGGTCTCCTGGATCATGTGGTAAGGGAGCACCATGTGCTTTTCCCAGTGTTTGAATTGTGTCCTATGCATTCGTCTCTTCACTTCCCTTCCACGTGTTTTCTTTTCCAAAGGTACGCACCGCTGGGTATTATGTTCCTGGTTGCTGCTAAGATTGTAGAAATGGAGGATGTTGGCTTGCTGTTCGCCAGCCTGGGGAAGTACATCGCCTGCTGCGTCATTGGCCATGCCATCCATGGTCTCCTCGTCCTCCCACTCATTTACTTTGTGATTACACGGAAGAACCCATACACTTTCTTGCTGGGATTGGTCACCGCTTTGGCCACTGCCTTTGGAACGTCCTCTAGGTAAATGATTGCAGCTATTTACTCTCTTAAAAACAAAGGTTCTTTATTGGTATCTACAGTTCCATGAAGAACATTCAATATCCAGAGAAACTTTCCATTGCACAAAAGGTCCTTTATTGTGGTAAGAGGTTCTTTAGATTATTCAAATGTTCTTTAGATTATTCAAATGTTCTTTAGATTATTCAAATGTTCTTTACATTAAGATTAAATGGAACTGTTCATTGATGGGCTTTTTTAAATCAAAAGAATTTTGCGAATGCGTAATTAAGCAGGACATGACCGTCGGATTTTTCTCATCAGCTCTGCTACGTTGCCCCTTATGATGAAATGTGTGGAGGAGAACAACGGTGTGTCCAAGCACATCAGCCGCTTCATCCTGCCCATCGGAGCGACCGTCAACATGGACGGAGCCGCCTGCTTCCAGTGCGTAGCTGCGGTGTTCATCGCTCAGCTGAATGGAATCCCGCTGGACTTCGTCCAGGTCATCACCATCCTGTGAGTTCACTGGATGACAGTCATTCACCTCCATACTCGGCTCTGACTGGAAGACATTGGCTTTGACCAACTGACTTTTTATCTGTTTGTAGCGTGACTGCGACGGCGTCTAGCGTGGGTGCTGCTGGGATCCCTGCTGGAGGGGTGCTGACGCTGGCCATCATTCTGGAGTCAATAGGCCTGCCCACCAACGATCTGTCCCTCATCTTGGCTGTGGACTGGCTTGTGTGAGTATCTGCTTTAGATGGTTTTTGTGGGTCAAAGTGAAAGATGGTAAAGTTTTAGTATGGATAGCAGGGAGGGGGAGAACAAAAATTGCGAATTCTGACAGTTTTGACTTTTTATTTTGTAAAAGTCAGTTTATTTTGAATAAATTTTCATTTCAGTAATATAGTATTATTTTATTAAAACTACTTGAAATTAAAATATAAAATCATCATGAAATTATAATAGTGTATATAAAATTAGATTACTTTATTGTTAAACAACTTTTTAAAATAAGATGATCAATTGTATGTATTTAAAAAAATTTTTTTATTATTGCTCGTATTAATTTCATGTCCTCATTATTTTTGTACAGTGAAGACTTTCTTTTTTTTTTTTTCTGTCTTCATTTAGCGATCGCACTTGCACCGTCATCAATGTTGAAGGTGATGCCTACGGAGCAGGTCTTCTACAGTATTTCGTGGATCGCAATTCCAGTAAAGAGGGGGCGGAGCTAAATAAGGTAGGAGTGGAGGAAGAAGACCCCGCCTCCAGGCCAGAAAGTTCTCCGCTCATTGAAAAACAGGGAAACCTTGAGTTGGAAGAAGTTGCTGGACCGAAACCCTGTGAAAAGGAGTCTGTCATGTAGACTTGCACAGTATTTCAACAAACTTTCCTTCCCGACCTGTCTAATCTCACTAAATCAATCTCTGCATCCACGCAGTGACCATCGGAGAGATACAGGTTTAGATTAAGACAGGACAAAGACTACATCCTTTTGACCCTCCTCTATGCCCAGCTCTTTATGAAAGGAGTCTGCCAAAACGTATGCACATTTAGATGAGAAAAATGCTTGAACAATTATTTATTAGATGCTGGTCTGATATTTTGGATTTTTTCTCTTTTTTTATGTTTGCTTTACTCTTATAAAACACAAACTCAGTCCGACCTTTTAAAAGAATCTATTTATTACTATTATTTTTACACATGCCCTAATAGTTCTGATTATATGCTATTGAGTTGAACCTCAGAACACCTTTTTCATGCAAACATCTCCTATTAAGCCAAAGCATCCGCAGAATCTCTCTGCATCTTTCAAACACACCAAATACGTTTTTTATTTATTTTTTTGTTAAGGTGGCTTTATGGTCCGTTATGCTGAAATACCTCATTCATGCTGATTCCCTTTATACCACCTCAGGCTCCTCAGATGTAGGTCCATCTAACAGGTGCTAATACCTGCACTAAACTTACTACTAGAGGAGACAAAAAAAGACGTAGGAAGCCTGACTGACAGTCAAGAGACAGCAATTTACCTTCTGCATCTTTCTTAATGCAGTCACTATTATATTTCACAACAGGCTCTCTGAGGTCAAGTTGTATACTAAGGTCAGAAAGGAATGCAAGCACAATGATATAATGGTTCACATGCAAAGTACGCGTTGTCTTAAAGCTCCAAGGCTGTTTGGGTAAGAGCCTTGAAGCCTGCAGCTGAGGGAGTTCCCTATGTGCAAGTTAATAAGCAACTGAGGTCAAGAGCTGTAAACCGATCCGTTTAAGAAGAAAGCCATAGATTAGAGCATGAATCCAGACTGGAAATGACTTTTTAAAAAAATTTTTTTTTTTTTTAAATGTATTTTTTGTGTACAAAAAAAAAAGTAAAATATAAGGAAATGAAGTTATCAAATTTGTTTACTTTTTAAAAGCGTACTTCAGAGATCTTTTTTTTTTGTTTGTTTTTTTTCTAATGTATGTTATTGCAGAAGAGCACAGATATAAAATGTCTGTTAACACCATTAACTGGTGAATGTCTAACTGCAACTACTAGTTGAACTGGATTACTAATTCTATTTTTTTTTTTTTTCTTTTTTTTTTTTTATAACTATAGAAATGTCTTATAAATGTATAACCTAAACACACCAGCTGAAGGAAAGTAATGGACGACAGGGTGAGAGACAATTGCCGTTGTACTGTATGTTGACCAAATGTTTGTCACAGTGATGAGAAAAAAAATACTTAATAACCCATTTCTGTAGAAATCTGACTCGCGGTCGATCAGTAAGAGGTTAAATTTGACCAAAGAAACGTTTCTCATTTTTAATATTAATTTAACAACATATAGTCTTTAAATATGGGGATTGGTGCTTATAATCTGGATAATTAACAGTCTCTCAGTTCTGTTCTGTTCTACACTCAAGTTGTATTTGAAATCACAGGTGTATTATTTCAAATTTCACAGATGTTCTGCGTGACTGACATCACTCCTTTAAAAGCCAGTACTGTAAAGGCTTCTCATTCCAGGCGGCTGTAGCGTAGCTGCCCTGCTGATGTGGATATGTGTCTGTGTGCGAGTTTAATGGGTGGTTGTCATAAATGGCTGCTTGAAGTCATCAATGGAGCCAAAGGGTACTGTTAAGAGAACCAGTGAATGTACTCCACACGGACTGCAGAATAAAGTCTTTTTAAATAAATCAGCAGTGATGTTCTCTTTATTACGAGTTCAAGTTGCTAAAATGAGGTACACGTTGGGTCCCAGAAGATTTTGTAATTAGGATAACTGAACCACTTGTTTGGTTATCATATTTATCTATATCATGTTTATTATACAGCTCTCTGGTGTACTGACTGGTTAATTGTGGCCTTCTGTGTTTGGATATTTTGTATAATGGTTGCTGGTTTCCTTCATAGATGTGTTAGCTTTATGTCACACTATATTCAACTCCAATATCAGTTTCATGACTCGAATTAAGTCAATGCGTTCATTTATTAGGTAAGAGGCCGTTTAATAAGCAAGCTAATGTATAGTCATGGGTTATTATTGCAAAATACAGCCCTTTAGGGCGATCCAAGACTACTTGGCTTCACTCGATATCAGCTGACTTCTTATCTTTCCTTGATTTCAGTTTGTTGAGTCCCGAAGACTTAAAATGTGTAACTGTAAACAAAAGCAACATTTTTAAGGCAGCTTTGAAGTTTTGCCTAGTAATGATGCTGTACAAACTGGGTAGCATATCATTAACCAAGCTCAGCATGAAGACTTTATGGCTTATTGCACCACCTTGTGGTCATTTTACTGTAATATTTGCAATAAAAACTCTTGAAGTAATTGTGTGTGGTGGTTTATTTCCAGACATCTGAAATACACTGAAATGTTAAGACAAGGTTTGGTTTGTGTTATGCCATTTGTTAAATATTTGGAGGTCATAATGCATTTACATAATGAACATTACATGGTATATTTGTGAACCAAGTCAAAGGACAAAAAAAAAAAAAAATTAGTTGAGGTCAAACAGTCAGACAGTCACAAAAAAATCAAACATCAAAAGTACAGTTATCATGCAACATGGTGAAAATATTAATAAAGTGAATATGTGCATAAAACAGTAGCTTCTTTTCACTGGCTTTTTTTATGTAACCTTATCCATTTACACAGAAAAAACATTTCGGATTTTAAAAAAACTTAAAAGGTTATTACAGCCTCTTTTAACATCAGCGTACAGTACACCAGTGTCACCATATGTCAATAAAAACATCCTACACTCTACAAAGTTCATGGTGGTATAATAATGGCCATTAAGTTGAAAAGCAGTGAAGTCCTTTCAAGCTTTTAATGAGCTGCCTGGGTTGTTTATTAAATGCTTCACTTGTGGACCTACAAACATGAATCAGTTTTCCATATTTCAGCACTTACTGTAAATAATGGACTAAAACTGGTGTTTCTCTGGCAATCATTTTAAAAATCTAACGTTTAGTGTTTAATTTGGTTACACTTTATTTTAAGGTGTCCTTTTTATAGTGTGATTATACATTTAAGTACAGAGTAATATTAATTAACTACATGTACTTACTATATGGTTAGGTTTATGATTAGGGTCTGGCTTAGGGTTACTTGCATGTAATTATGCATCATTTTTTGTTACTATAATACTAAGTACATGTAACAAGCACACCTTAAAATAAAACATTACCTTTAATAGCTACAAAGACTGATATATTAATATTCATGTATTACAAAAAATCTTAGACCTTTGTGAAATCCTGGGATGCTGCAGTGTGAAATATTACATCCTTAGATTTTAGAACTTTTATTACCATACAGTATATTTAGACTACTTTTGGGACTCATGACTCCCCAAACCACAACACACATACAATAAATAAAACCAGCAAGAAATGCGAACATTCAAGTGATCAGACACAGCTCAAAACCTTCAGTCTGATAGTAATACTCTACCAAGTTTAAAATGTCAGAAATGCAACGAATGCAGTGTTGCGTAATTGTGGCACATCAATTTACTGCTCGCTACGACCCTAACGTGCGACTCCTGTCCAGTCTTTTCTTGGCAGGGTTCGGATACTGGGGGTTCTCAATAACCCCTTCCCCAAACTTGAGTTCCAAGAAGGCACGGTGGTTGTTCGGACCGTAAGCGGTGATGCCGGCGAACTGCATTGGCACAAGGGGTTGCAGGAAATGCTCTGGGAACTCCACGTCTTGTTTGTGCTCAGTCCAAGTGTCCCTGGTCATGACTCCATTGCGGGTGTAGAAGGGCCACAAGTCCACATGCAAATGGTTGGCTTCACTATACTGCACACGATAGAAGTCGCCCTCGACCGCTCGCTCCCACACGTAGCCGTTAGCATCCACCAGTGAGCCGGAGTCCAGGTTCTTTAGGTAATCGCAATTCGGAATGTCCTCCAGGTAGATGCCTAAATCCACGTCGTAGTCCCATGGGATTATATCCTGGTGTCGGGCTGCTCCCAACAAGGAACCCCCTTCCAGCCAGTAACGCACACCAGAGCTTTCCAAGATATTGATAACGTACTTAGTGGTCTCTCGTAGGGCGCGCAAACAGCAAGGAGGAGTCCAGCGCTCTAGGTAGAGGTATTCCGGTGTATCGTCACGCACTGTGCCGAAACATCGCGCAGTCTCTTTACTGCAGCCAAACCACTGATCCCGACCATCAGGCAGCACCACGCGCTTCAGCCCGAAGCTACGCATGAGGTGATTGGTGGTATCTTTCAGGCGACTGTCCGCCTTCCACTGGTTGTGCGCTGAGCTAAACAGCGGGCGATGACTTGCAGAGAATGAAGGTCCTTCCAAGAGCTTGACCTTCCAGCCGCGCAGAGAAGTTTGGACAAACAAGGAAGACATGAGGGGGCGCCCTAAGGGAACCGAGAGATTGAAGAGGTCCTCAGTGCGGATAAGAACCACGGCGTCTCCCTGCAGGGCTGTGCAGACGCTGCCGCTGCTCCCTGACGCCGCAGGGGTGTAGGTCGCGGTCCATTCCCGCAGATTCACCCGAAGGTGCAGGCACTGCACCGCCGAGCGGGTCAGCACAGGGGCGGCAACGAGTCGGACCTGCCCGCCACCTTCCCCTTCCAGCTCCCGGATGAGACGCTCGATTTGTCGGCCGTGGTCCAGCTCGACTCCATCTGGAACTAACAAAGCAAACTCCGTCTGCACATTGAACTCGGGACGGTGAGTTTGTGGAGGCTGGTCCGGGCTCGGCGACAACACCAGGAGCCGGGCTCCCTCTGGAAGAGCCAGAGGAGGGTAAGGTGGACTTTCGGCTACAGCGAGGAAGGGCAACTCTGGTCTCTGGCGGAAAAAGGAGCGTGCAACATCACCAACGTAGTTTTCAAAGTCTTCAAATTCACGAAGGAGGATTGTAATGCGTGGTCCACGCATGTTACCCTCAAGGCCTCCCATTTTGGCGCCTCCAACAATACTTCCACCTACCAGATTACCCATAGCTCCCAGTCCTGCCACAGGCAGAGAGGCTTTCTTTAAGCCTTTATTTTGTTCCCGACGCTTCTCCATCATCTGCTGCTGGGCCCGTGAGACATAATATAGGATGAGCAAATTCAAAATTATTGCTCCTGTTAACAAAGCCTGGCAAAAACTGATACGCATTATGACTTTTGTAGTTAAACACTTTTATGATGCATACGGTAAGTGAAATCTCAAACAGAAAGAGGACAGAAAATCTTGACTCTCATAACGTGTCCAAATTCCTGAAATCTTGAACATTATCATTCTGGTCTGGTCAAAAATAAAGCAAAGTGGAAAGCGTTTGGGAGCTGAATATTTGATGAAGCATCTTCTTTGACCTGATCAGTTTCCGCTGATGTCTTCCTGATGTGTCAGCTGATCTCATCCAGGAAAAAAGACTGACGGACAGATTCCATATTCAACCCTTTAGTTGTGCCTTTAGTTCACCACAGTCCATTAAAAAAAAAAAAAAGCTAAACATGGAGACAAAACAAAGAACATTTTAATAAACAAATTCACTTTGAGCTCTTCAAAGTACAAGGTAATTGTTTGGGAAATTCAGTTCAAGTTTGTATTGCAAAAAGCCTATTAGTCATCACGACTAAGTCTAGCCAACAAAGATGACCTAGAAACACATAGAGATGTTCCAACCTGCTGTCCCAATTAGAGATGAGCTCTAGATTTGAGTATATGAGAAACTATCATTTGATCACTTGAGACAGTTCCTCCAAATATAGAACATGCATGCAAAATTAAACACAAACAAGCCTACAACCATCGATTCATGTAGATCTATGCAGCCTCTTGAAAGCGTGCACATACAATGATACGCATCTTCATTATACAAAACGGTAGAAATCACGATTGTAAGAACTGACATTTTAAGGTTGATTCAACATTTTACTCATCAGCACATTGTTTGCACGGTATTCTTGCTATTCTCCTCCATGCTTAATTCGGAAATGAGCAAAGGAAGCCCGAAAGAAGACCACAATGTAGCAGGAAGCTCACACAACTGGGTCGCCTCGATCAATCCCATAGAAATAGAACGAGCGGGTAGAAAGACAAGTAGCGTGATACTTGGGTTCTCAAATGGGCGGGGCTTAGCGGTAACAGGATAGGTTTAAAACTATTTTTTTTAACGCTTCACTACTGTGTATTTTTAACTTCGGTCTAATCTGTACGCAAGATCATTAGTTATTTATTATTTATAGTGTGGAAATATGTTATATATTTATTTTATGTAACATTTATTTAATAATAATAATACTTATTTTAAAATGCTTTTTTCTGAAAAATTAAATCAATGAAATTAAAAAATAATAATAATAAGATTCAGTTTCGCAATTGACAATATAGAGAATATAAAATAACTTTACAACAGAAAAAAAAAAGAAAAAAAAAAAAAAGAAAGCAGACGCGTCACGTGACATCTTTTACTTTTCTCATCGCTAGTTATGATGGACCAATCACAGCCATTCGTGATGCTTGGACTCGTATTTAATATATATATATATATTTTATAGATATAGCTGAGGTGGATTTACATTTTGCAGGTCAGCAACAAATCTTTGTAATCAACAATTTAAAAGGTTTTACGTTTTAGCAGTCGAAGGTCTCCTTTAAAACAAAAAAAACGTCTTGAGATTTGAATTGACCTCAATGGAGGATCAGGTTTATGGAACCGCCAAACGCCCCCTTGCGGAAGCCAGCTTTATGACCGATAGGGAGCAGTTATGAGCGGATAGCGTTTGTAGCTATTCCGTAGTTGGAGTGGATCACTATTTGGCACTTCCCTGTGTGTGTGTGTGTGAGTACTCGCCTATCTGTATCGGGCAGGAAAACGGGAGAGGGCTTCGGTGGAGACTTCTAGCAACGGGGTGGCTTATTCTTCTGTTTTTCCACCTCCTGGCTCCGGCGACAGCGCGAACGCTCTGATGGAGGCGGAAAGATCCGGTGGGGTGGCGGGAGGAACAAACCAGAGCCCCGCAGGAAGCGGAGCGGGGCGCAATCCGAACGGGCCGAAGGCTATGCTCGGTCCCGCTCCCACCGCAGCCGCCGCCGCCGCGGCAACCGGGGCGATGGCTGGATCCTCCCAGCCGCGAGATCCGCAGGACGGGGACGCGGGCCTCTCGCTGCCCGGCATCTTACATTTCATCCAGTATGAGTGGAGCCGCTTTCAAGCCGAAAAATACCGCTGGGAGGCCGAACGAGACGAGCTGAGGGTAAAAACGGGGTTTCTTTAATCGCATGTTTTGGTCTCTTCCAGACGGAATCCTTGAGGAAGAGCACATTTACAGATAAGACGCAGGAAGAAGTCACGATCGCCTGCTGTTATTGTTGATTAGATGTAGTTTGGGGATTACATCGGGTTTAAGTATTCATCTGATGCTTTTCATTGAAACGGTAGCAATGTAACTGTGAAAAATGATCCTTTTGTTGAATATCCATAACGTACTCGGTTTAGGATGAGAATCGATTCTGGATCTGATTCATCTGAACGATTCTAGTTCCGTAGCGGTTCTCTTAGTATTTTTTTGAGGAGAAAAACAAATGGAGAAATCAAATACACAATTCATATTGTATTTACTGCTGTCAGCAGTCCGTTGCTAATGATGAGATCAGATTTCAAAAGCAGATAAATGCTGTACATGAATTGGTCGTAACTATATAGCAATAATAAACGAATTTGGTGACACATTTGATTTAAACACAACTCATATTGCGTATTTTTAACTACACGTTGTCATATGAACTAGTCCACAGTGATTGAAATCTCACGTGTTTTATGCACAACATAAAACAGTAAGTTTTTGCATAATTTCGAGTAGGTCATGACTAAACTATTAAAGGTATAATTCACCAAAAAATGAAAAACCTGTATGAGTTTCTCTTTCTGTTGAACACAAAAGAAGATATTTTGAAGATTGTGGGTAACCAAACAGTTGCCAAATTGACTTCTATGGAAATCAGTGGAGACTAGAAACTGTTTGGTTTCTCGCAGCCTTCTTTTGTGTTCAACGGTAAGATAAGCTCATACAGGTTTAAAACAACTTGAGGGTGAGTAAATGATGATAATATTTTTATTTTTGGGAGAACTATCCTTTTAACTGGCAGTTCGGAAAGTGAGTTAATTCAGGAACTGAAACAAAAGGTGTCTGTTTTGATTCTTTATTATTAGAGAACTGGCTTGTAAGAGTCATCCCACACACGAACGAATTACACTGGTGGAGTCATGTTTTTGATTGACTAAAAATGGCTCATAAGAGTCATTTGTGCATGAATTGAAATTGATTGGCTGCTTTACAAGTTAGATTAACTAAAAAATAAGGTGTATTGGTTCATTTGTATTGAACCAAGATGATGAATGGAATAAATTGAGGTTTAGTAAGTGAGTCAGGTAAATTGAGTAAACGTCTTGATGGACTGGTAAATGTTTATAACTGGATGATTTTGATTCACTAAACCAAACAAGTCATTCCTCATCAAGTTAGTTTGATTCGCTAAAAGAATCGGTTCATACTAGTAACTTGTTGAGGAATTGGTCTACGTTGGTTGTGCAATTTGTAAGCTTGTGTGTGTGTTTCTTAATTTACCAAAAATAATCGTCTGACAAGAGTCATTCATTCCGAAATCAGACTACACTGGCCAAGATATTTTAGTTTGATACGGAGTAGTTTCTTCAATTCGTTTGTTTGGGAATTGGACTACACAGATGGTGCACATTGTAGGCTTGTACGTTTGATTCTTGATTCTCCAAAAAATCGGTTTTATAAGAGTCATTAGAAAATATTTTTTACAGATAATTTTTAGGTTATATATTTATTTCTTTATTTCTACATTTTTTTGTATGCTAATATCCTGTCCATCATACCATTTAAGTTTTCTGTTATTGCCTTGCATCTTTCTCGACCGTGGCATTAAGTGCAAGATAATAGAATCGATGCAGTTCAGAAGCAGTGATGTAAAATAGAAATTTACATTCAAATAAATGTTCTAATAATTGACTTTGTGATGTCATGTGACCCATTGACTGCTACTTCTTTTGTAAATTGTGAAGCTTTTGTCCAAGGCATGACGTAATGCAGTCCCGCTGGAGAAATAAAGCAAGGTTTTTTTTGTTTTTTTTCAGTCCCAAGAGAGCTGATCTGTGTGTCTAGCACAATTTCATCATTTAGTGCTATTACTTGCATCGTATTATAGCATCTGAAAGATGTATAGCTCCTGGATACATAAAGTCTATTAGGAAAGCTTGCACTCACATCAAGAACGTATTAGAGAGCGGAGAAAAACTGTTTAATCCAAGGATTAGGGATTTGCCCCCAATAAAATTTGCTTAAACCGTCTTTTCTGAGTCTGGACTCCACTGGCCCAGTTTGCAGTAGATCTTGGCCTGAGAAAAGCTTTGCAATTAAGTGACCCCATTCAAACAGTGCCTGTAGTAGATTACATAAGGAGTTGCCAGTGTGCTCTATAAAAGGATAGGCCCAGTGGCTCTCATGGATGTGTGTTCTTCTGCCAGGCCTCTTCTGGACATGCCCATGGAAATGTACACAGGCTTCAGGGACCAACTGCTATGTTTTCCATGTCACACGCACACACATTGTTTTTGACGTGGCCTATAAAAGGGTGGTAAGGGACAGTTGTAGTGTGAGAGTAGCTCAACTCCTCCTTGGTTTCTCCTGCCGTGGGGCGTCACATTCCCTGATGGTTTTATGTGGGACACCTGTGGCATTGGGTGTCCTTTGTGGCAGGCATGACATGATTGTTCAGGTATGACCTTTGAGGCAGGGTTATGGTTAACTAAAACTATAACATTTATAAATTAAGTAAAATGCAAGTTTTTACTGTAAATGCATAAAAACTAAAAATGAAACCCAGTAATGAAAGTAATAATATTTAAAATAATTATAATACTAATAATGACAGAACTGCATAACAAAATAGTTAAAATTAAAGGAATAGTCTAATTAAGGCTGCACGATAAATCGAAGTGAAATCGAAATCGCGATTAGGCAGAAGCTGCAATTGTCATGCGTATCTTTCAGTGAAGCGCGGTTCTGTGATCAGTAGTAAGTCTCCTTCTGAAGGCCAGAGAGCGCTCTCGCGCGGAAGCTCTAAATACGCCCCGCAGAAGAAACCCAGGAACACCCTATAGCGGTTGCTGAATAAACAGAAGATTTAAACGCTTTCATTGATTCATTTCATTGACTAATAAACACACGACTACGGTAGTATATGATTTATCTGAGTTCTTATTATTAGAAGCCACATCATCTCACAGAAGGATTTATTTCAAATACTTGGCTGACATTACGAAATGAGTTTGGAGTAAAAACATATTAAATGTGGTATTTTCACGTGTTTTCAGATCTTTCACATCTTGTCAGTAAAGCCGGTTCTGTGATTAGTAGTAAATCTCCAACACCTGCTTTCAGATGGAGCAGCATTTACTACACAGAGCCGTAGTTCACTGAGAAGTTACGCAAACAGCTGTCATTATCGCAAATGATTATATCGTCTGTGAATTTTTTTTGTGTAGCTTGTCAGAGAACTACGGCTCTGTGTAGTAAATGCTGCTCCATCTGAAAGCAGGTGTTGGTGATTTACTACTAATCACAGAACCGGCTTTACTGACAAGATGTGCATGACAATCGCATTTGAGCCCTATAATGTACCCAAAAATGAAAATTTGCTAAAAATGTACTCGCGCTTAGGCCATCCAAGATGTAGATGAGGTATTTTTTATCTTTTTTTTGTTAGAACAGGTTTCAAGAAATGTGGCATTACGTCACTTGCTCACTAATAAATCCTCTGCAGTGAATGGGTGCCGTCAGAATGAGAGCCCAAACAGCTGATAAAAACATCACAATCCACACCACTCCAGTTCATCAGTTAACATCTTGTGAAGTGAAAAGCTGCATGTTAGTTAGAAATAAATCCATCAAGACATTTCAACTTCAAATTGATGCTTTTGGCTAAAAGCTGAGTGATGTTCATAATTTAGCTATTTCTTGTCTGAATCAGGGGAGAGCGATGCACAAATCAATCACATTTTACAAGAAAACGGTTCTAAACAAATATGTTGGTGGGTTTTGATGTGAGAGGACAACAGGGCTTGGAGTTATTATCCCATTCAATCCCAAATTTTTCCCAGACATGAAAATATCCAAATGATGTGTCATTAGTAACACTATTGTGACCATCAGCATGTTTACTCGCTCTATGACCGCACTCAACAAAACTGAATATATGTGAATTCATATATTAATACTAGACACCTTAAAGATAATGTGTACCAAAAAGCTTTGTCATTTCTTTAACACACTTTACTAGCCTTTCGTTTTGGAGCTTTGATGCAGTTATCGTCTTCTCAAGGTGCAAACAAGAAATAAACTGCTCTGGTCATGTGACAATTTGCACTAATCATGTGAAACTGCGCATATTTAACTGAGACCCTTTATTTTTTCCATATTTGCAGGAAGTGCACTAAAACATTTGTAAATGAGAACTTTTTTTACGGTCACTATTGTGACCGGTGGGATTAAATGGGTTATGGATTATGGTATTTTGGCCAGAAACAATGGTTTTAAACACCTTGATGGATTTGTTTCTTATAAACAACAACATTAACCAATGGACTGGAGTGGTGTGGGTTAATTGTGAGTTATTGTGATGTTTTTATCAGCTGTTTGGGCTCTCATTCTGACGGCACCCATTCACTGCAGAGGATCCATTGGTTAGCAAATGATGCTAAATTTCTCAAAATCTGTTCCAATGAAGAAATAAACTCGTCTATATCTTGGATGGCCTGAGTATGAGAACATTTTCAGCAAACGTTCATTCAAATTAAAGGAAAGCCAAAAATATTGTCTAGCTTAATGGCTGAAAATGAAAAAAGAGAGTATTATAGTAATTTTGCAGTTTTACTAAACATTTTTATATTTAAAAATGTAATGTCTGTTATTTATTTTTATTTTTTTAAATATAATAACATTATTACAATGTTTCTCATAATCATAAATACACACACACACACACACACACACAGAATATATATTAATATTTTGTAGTCATATCAAATAGGTCAAAACTGTGTGAATATGGAAAGAGATTAAAAAAACAAAAAAACCCTTGATTTTTATGATCACTGAAAGAGGTTTGAGATCTTTTAAAAGAGTATAACCTTTCAGGGGATGTAATGTTTCAGCTTCTATTTGAGGACAAACTTGACACCATCACCACTAACTATCCATTTTATAATTAGCTTTGTGTGTAGTCTATAAATAATTATCAAGCAATATGTTCGTCATTATTACAATTCTTGCATGTAGTATGCTGATCTTCAGTGAAATATCATTTGTGATGTGATTCTTTACACAAGAGACACATTTATCAAACAACAGGTAGCTTCACCTCTGTCGACTCCCTTATTGTCAATATAACATGGTATTGTCAATACAACCTTTTTTGCATTTAAGCTTCACCGAAGGCTGAAAGTCAAAGGTTCTCCTTCCCATCTAACTGAGCAGAAGTGGTATAAAAACACTTAGTCATTTTCATAAGAAAGAGTTCAGCGGGTTCATATACTCTTAAAAAGTCTCGTCCCAGAAAACGTCTGCTGCTCTAGTTGTTGGAGTGAGTCTCAAAGGGGTGCTAATGTGGAGAGAGAGTTTGCATGTGCCCTTGACCTGTTCCCACCCACAGGAAGTCACGAGAGGAATGGTCTGCCATATAAATGTGTCAGTGTGGTTCTACCGGCCACTTCCTAAACCTCCAATGAGCAGAAATATTGTGCTTTTTTTGCAGAACAGCAACACAATACTGAGCTTGTGTAGCTAGAAGTGTCTTGTTCGAGTAGAAGTATTACACTGTTGCTGCTTAAACCATCGAATTTATGATTTTTCCTCTTTTGTTAGTGCCAAAACTATATTTTGATAGGTAGACTGCAAGTGTATTTCCTCAAGCAGTCTATTTCCCAGATTGACAATGATGCCAGATTCTCAATATTTGTGAGACAAGTATCCCGGTTTCAAAGGCCGAAAACATGGGCAATTACTTGCCTTTGTGAAAATGTCAAAGTGCTCCAAAGACCTGCCATAACAGGTTTCCTGCCCACACCATGGCAACCGCAGTCGAGCCGGTCTCCATGAGGACCTGTGCCAACTTGTCATGCTTTACTTTTCCTCCAAGTCAGCCCTGGAGACAGGGAGTGATTTTGAACGAATGTTATCTACGGCTAGACATGGCCTAGTAGGCTACATAAAGATGAAAAAAAGAAAAACGCATATATAGCTGGAATTGTCGCTGTTTTGGGTTTAAAAAACCTCCATGATTTTAAAATCTTATTCTAGGATTTCTCTCTCTCTCTCTCTCTCTCTCTCTCTCTCTCTCTCTCTCTCTCTCTCTCTCTCTCTCTCTTTTATTTTTTAAAATGAAAACATAGCAGTCTTAATTAAAATATAATGCACAATATAAATTAATATTGTTATATAGAAATTATTATTTATATTGTAAATAATAATGATGATAGTTTATTTATTATTGTTTTAATAGTAATGGAGATAATCATATATTAGTGCATTTTTAAATCAACAGATTCAGATTATTTAAGTAAACGGATATTCAACTTATATTTGTTTTAAAATTCTATTTGTTATAAAATGTTATAATATTTTACATTAACTTGGTAATAGTAATAAAAATAACAAAATGGCTATTTTTATTGTATTAATGAGAATTCATATTTATAGATTAATTTTGTTTTTGAAAATAATGATAGTTTTATTATTATTATTGTTATTAAGGGTAGTGGTGGAATTATCTATTCATAAGTTTTTTCAGTAACGACAACAATATAACTATTTTTACATATATTTATTAATTTATTGTTATAAATAATAGTAATGGTAGTTTATGTATTATAGTAGTACTGTTGGTGTTCATAATAGTAAATTAGATAATATATATAGTATTTTAAAATAAACTCACATTTATAGATTTACATTAACAGTATGATTTTAACAATATTAATAATAGCTATTATATTTTATTCATAGTTATTGATATTATTATTATTATTATTATTAGATGATTTTACATGTTTTATGTAGAGTACAAGGCCTATACAGTTCTGTTGTGTGAGATACACCGATGGTGTGGGGGTGTGAGACTGATTTCTGTGCCAGGGAGAAGTGAAAACAAGAATATGACTGTGCAAACCTTTGTGCTGACCAGTACTAATCAGTATTTTTGATTTACCTGAAAGCATAGATTCACTCGGCCATAAAACAGCATGTTCTGTTGTAGTGATGTGTGCAAATATGATTAATAATCAATAATTGTATTGGTCAAAGCCATAGAAGCATGCTCCATTAAAAAAAAAAAATAATAATAAAATAAAAAACAAAACTAAAAGGTTAATTCCCTGGCCTGAATAGAGCTGAATTAATAATTTGGCATAATTAATAATATTTGTAAATTGTCATTTTTGATTGTGATATTTATGGTGGACTCTAGAGGGCGATTGAGACTCATTGATATTTATTTTATCTCTGTTTTCACTTTCTTTTAAACCATGACAAAATGGGAAATGAATGGTTTGTGGTTTCTCTCACTTTATAGCCTATTTTACATCAACATATTTGCCTTTCATGACTCTGGTCGGCGCTCGGTCAGCAGCAGTCTAAAATAAAGCTTGTGGAATTGCAGGCCTTTAGTTAACTGTTGCCCTCAGAATGTCATTGCGGAGCTTCAGAATATATAACCTTTCATTTTCTCTCAGATGTATCTCATTTGAATCCTTACCATATTTATCTGTGTCTCTTTCCCTCTGTGTCTGTCTGTCTCAGGCTCAGGTGGCGTTTCTGCAGGGTGAGAGGAAAGGTCAGGAGAACATGAAGCAGGATCTGGTGCGGCGAATCAAGATGCTGGAGTACGCTCTGAAACAGGAGAGGTGAGCCGACACACAGATGAGCTTCTTCAGCTCGCCGTATTATGTGAAACCACAGTTCAGTAAAAATAAAATGGAACATTACAAAAATGAAAGACAAAAGAGAATGGATTGAAACAGTTCCGACTTTAAATTTTAATTGGATGAATTTCTGCTTTTTGCTTTGTTACTTTTGTCATATTTTATTTTTCTGCTTTGTTCGCTGTTTTTTTTTTTTGTTTGTTTTTTTTTACTTTTCCATTTTATTGTTATTTTTCTGCTTTGATCTTTTTGTTGTTACTTTTTTTTTTTCCTTTGTTCTTATTTTTTTTTTTTTGCTGTTCTTTTTTTGTTTTGTGTTTGTTATTTGTTTGGTTCTTTTTGCGGTTTTTATGGTTTTGTTTTGATCTGTGTTTTTGTTGTCTGTTTTATTTATTTATTTTTGGGTTTTTGCATTTTTGTTTTGCTCTTTGTTATATTTTTATTTTATTTCTTTTTACGTTCTATTGTGCATTTGTTTAGGGTTTTTCGTTTGTTGGTTTTTTCTGTTCCATTTTTTTGCTTTATATTGTGTTCCTTTTTTATTTTATGCTGCTTTGATTTTCTGTTTTATTGTGACATCTGAGTATGTTTCCACGCGTTTGTATGTTTGTTAATCACTTATCTTGTCATTTTGATCCCAGGGCCAAACATCAGAAGCTGAAAAGTGGCACTGACCAGAACCCTGGAGAGAAGAAACCAGAGACAGAAGCTGAACCAAGTAACAACACAAAAAGACTTATGACTTATGACATGTGATGTGATTCAAATTTACCAAAACATATCTATCATGCCCAGAACAAATACTGTATGCTGTTGGTTATATGTTTTCTTTGTGCTCAGTGACATTATGTTTCTCACAGTACCCAATGGGCCTGCAGATTCAGATTCGGAACCAACCAATCAGATGCCTTGGAAGGAGGGCCGTCAGTTATTGCGCAAGTCCGTGTATTTTGTTTGTATTCATTCTCAGATTTATTGATCAAAATATTGTGCTGACCCTGTGCATGTCTTTTTATTTATTTTTTTATGTACATGAGCAGGTACCTGGAGGAGGTGGGATATTCCGACACCATCTTGGACATGCGCTCCAAACGCGTTCGTTCCCTTCTGGGTCGCAACAGCCCAGAGGCGAATGGGCCTCCTCCGAGCGAACCGCCTGCAGAACCAGAACCTCGTGGTGGAGGAGAGTCACTACTAGTGCGCCAGATAGAAGAGCAGATCAAACGGTTAGAGCAACACACATTTTGACATCTTAGTATTAAGTCAGCAAAATAAGGTCCAGTAAGTGTTTGTGTGCAGATGAAGTCATCTTTAGAAATCTTAATCAAATAAAAAATAAATAAAATAAAATAAATTCTCTTATTTTATTTTGCTCTGAAATCACAATCACACATTTTGTGATGAAATATTATAAATAATTTACAGTTGTCCCAGACAACCAGTTTCCTACAAAACCATGCTAGTTTTACCACTTTGGTTCTTTTCCTCTTTTGGAGAAAAAACAAAAACTAGCATCCATTTATTTGTTGATTTGTGTAATACGTAAGATATAAAAACAGACTGAAACAACTTTGTTTTTGTTTTGATCTATTTGGTTTATTTTTTTTATTTTTGTTTTGTTTGATTCTTTATTTGTTTTTGATGTATTGTATTTTTTTGTTCCTTTTGTTTTGTTCTATTTAGTGTTTTTTTTTAATTCTTTTTGATTTGTTTTCATCTGTTGTTTTGTTTTTTATTCCTCTTTTGTGTTTATTCTATTTAGTATTTTTGTTTTTATTCTTTTTGTTTTTTATTTGATGATTTTTTTTTTTAATGTTTTTGGTCTATTGTTTTTTATTTTAGTTATTTTATTTTAGTTTTTTGTTTTTTGTTTAATTCTTGTTTATTGTAATGCTCCATTTTTTGTTTTGTTTTCTTTTTTCTGTTGCAGTGTTTTTTTTTTTGTTGCTTTTTATTTATTTATTTATTTATTTTGTTATGCTTAAGCTAGTTTTATTTTACTCAGCAGATTTCCCATGGCGGAAGGCTGCTATAAACACACCTTTGACTGCACTTTGACATGTGTTGCTTGGAAACTGCACACAGTGATTTGTTAGGATAATGCAGTGTGTTTCTTGGTGGAGGGATTGTTTATTCCTATAATTATTCATAATAAATTTAACTCTTAATTTAACATTGTGTACTTTATCCTATTGCTGTTCCTATCAGTTTAGACAAGCAATAATCCACAAGAGAGTTGAGAGGGGTCTTCTAATATCATAAGTGTTTGCCAGGGCATTTTTGAAACTATTGTTTTTGCAGTTGTGGTAATCATGAAGAAATCTCTCTCCTGCAGGCGTGCTGGAAAAGAGAGCTCTAAAGAACGAATGGGCAGCTCTGTCCTGGATAAAATTCCTTTCCTTCGTGGCTGTGAGGACGATGATGAGGATGACAGTGACGAAGAGGAGGACTTCCAGGGCATGACTACAGACTGCATTGACGGACGCAAAAACAAGAAGTCCAGGAGCAAGGTCAGAGTGTTTACATGCAGATAAGGTCTGCACGCACAGATCCTGTTTTGTTGCTAACAGTGTGTTGCATTGTGCTCATGCAGATGGGTGGAGAACCCATGACCACAGATCTTGACCCTGAGGATGACGACGACGAAGATGATTCTGAGGATGCTCTGGGCGAGTTTGATTTCTTGGGCTCAGGAGAGGAAGGCGAAGGGGCTGGAGAAGCTCGCATATCTGGAGATGGCCGTGAATTAGGTATGGAGGCCCATATGTTCAACATTCGTGGTCATGAGAAGCACTACTAGACGACTCGCCGTCCCTGCATGTATTTTTGACAGTGGATGTGAGGGTTTCCCTTCCCTTTATTGTCATGCTGTGACCACTCATTGTTTTCTTTAAATTTGCTTTTGTTTGTAACTTCCTGTTGATAAAGTCTGTTGACGGGAGCTCCGTTCTGTCCTCACGTCACTGCACGCTTGTTTGTTTCCCTGATATTCTCTTCACCTCTTCCGAATTTGTCATCGTACCACAGGATGAGTGACTGGCAGCGGTGGATTTAGTTTTTTCTGCTCTGCCTGATGGTTTGTTTACTTCTCTCACTTCCTCTGCCCAGGTTCAGAGAACCGCCGGAACAAGATGCAAGGTATTATGTCAGATTTCCCCCCCAAACCCGCTCCACCTCCTTCTATCCCGGGCCAGACGCGCTCCGGAGAGGGTAAGATCAGAATCTCTGAAAGCACGGTCTGATCCCAAACTGATCACTTCTGACCGTAAAAAAGCTTAATATTCAGATATTTGCTTTGAAAAAGATTGAAAGACTTATTTTTTTTTTTTATTATTATTATTTTTTTTTCATTATTCAACCATTACTCTTTTTGGCAAGAAGATTAAAAATATTTAATGCATTACGTTAAATAAAAATATGGTTAGATATAGAGCAATTTTTCCACATTGTATATTTTATATTACGTACAATCTCAGTGACATTGACTCATTTAATTTTTTATTTCATTTATCACTATAAGCCCTATTTATGTAAATTATTATTTCTTTTGTTTAAATATCCATAATGTCTGATGCAAAAAGCAAGAAGTTCAGTAATGCATGTTTCTCAACTTTCTATTTTTTTCTCTTTCTCCATTTCTCAATTTTTTTCTTTTTCTTTCTTTGAAACAGTATTCAACCAATAGATTAAAAATGTTTAATGCATTAAGTTAAATAAAATGTGGACATGTTTCCATATCATATTATATTATATGCAATCTGACATTTTTTATGATAATTTTAGAATAACAGTGATTATTGATAAACTTTAATATTTACATTTTTGTTTAACCGCAAAATGTGAAATCATAGTGAGAACTACATTTTACACAATTGGTTTTTGTATATATTTATTGAAATAGACAGTTCAAAAAACCTAAACAAGAAATTATGTTGTTAACTATTTACATTTTATAACTCGGTCACTTTTTTTTCTAATAAAATTGAAGTGCGTGTTTATCTAGAGACAACATTATACTTGCACAATCCTTTGAAAATTAATTGGCAAATTAAAAATGCTTTTTAATCACAGCGATATTCTTAATGTTTCTTATAAACAACTATATGTTTTTATCCTTGTGAAACTAGAATGTCTGCTGAATTTTCCATGTTCGTTCTGTGAATTGTTGTGTATCTGTCTGAACTCAAGGGGGAGCTCTTGGTTTCTCATCTGATGTCTTCATTCTGGATGCGGTTGGAGGAGGGGATATGAACCTCGGAGAGCTGGCTGACCTCACTGTTGCCAACGACAATGACCTCACCATTGACGTTAGTGTTATAAGTTAATAAATCTTTCTTCCTCAAACAAATGTGAATTTTAAGCATTAGAGATGTCACGATTATTTCTGCAGTGTATAGAATGGCGTATATACAATACGCAATTAAAGTGACTGAAAACATTAGATTCACTTCTCACTATTATAAATGATATTATTTCTGTCAAAAATACCTTTGTTAAATGTATACTAAAATGTTCTTTCACCAGGAATAGTAACCTTTGATATGATCAGTTGCAGGACAGTCGAGAAGAGTTCAAAAAAACGTGGAACCCTCGCTTCACGCTACGAAGCCACTTCGACGCCATCCGAGCATTGACCTTTCACCCCAGCCAGGCCGTGCTGCTGTCAGCCTCTGAGGACGGAACGCTCAAATTGTGGAACCTCAACAAGGCAATGCACTCCAAAAAGTAAGAAGCACATCCTAACCCTGCATGTTTTCTCCAAAGCAAGGCACACAAACAAGGCTGAGAATATCCATCTTTTGCTTCCCTCTTATGCTAAGAATGTCACTATAATTGTGTTAGTGTAGGTGTCTCTGGAAGTTTATTTAGAAATATCGATCCATAAAAGATTCTTAGCACTGTCTAACGTGGAATCCTCTCTTTTTTGCTTACACAGAAATGCAGCGCTGGACGTTGAGCCCATTTATACATTCAGAGCACACAGGTGAGTGGGACAGGTTTGTAATTAGACTGAGATCTGCTCACTAAAAATGAAATGGCATGACCTGTGGCTAACGTACTCTGCCAAGTGCTCAAGGCTAAATTATGAGGCTAAAGCTGTGTTATAAAACCTAGTGGGCTTCCCAAGTAGCAGCTGAACTGAAAAATGAACTGAAGCTAGAGATGCACATTATACTGGTACCAGTGGTTAATATCTAAGAGTGTAGATTTTTTTTTTTTTCATTTGTAAATTGAATTGTGCATGCTCATTTTCCCTATATTTATGTTTAAATGACTTTTGCTTTATCTTTGATTTAATGCTTAATTTAGATTATCTTTATGGAAGCCATGGAATAAAAGAATTAAAGTAATTTTGACTTTTTCTCACAATTTAGACTTTTTCCCCCCCCCCTCGCAATTCTGAGAATAAAAGTAAAAAATATAAACTCAGATTTACAAGATCTAAACTGTAAATTGTGAGTTATGAAGTCATAATTGTGGGATATAAACTCGTCGTTGCAAGGAAAAAGTCAGAATTGTGAGATAAAAAGTAACAAATAATTGACAAAATAATTGAAAAAAAGTAATTGAATAATCTAATAATTGAACTTTTAAATGTAATCTTTGGCAAATTCCAAAACATCCATTTTTCAAACTGTACATTGTAATGTTTAATGCCAACATTTACTTGTAGCATGAGTTTAGTGTTAGTGTTTTAGTGTAATTTTTAAATTTATTTAGACAAATTAGTTAAATATCTGCATTAGTTAAAATCTGTCCATCTGTAAGTGAAACTAATATAGTAAAATAATACATACATACTCTATTAAAACAAAAACAGTACAAACAGTTGAAATACTCTCCTTTTCATATTTTTTTTTTTATTTAGTTAATATTGAATGATTATTAATTATAAATGGACACTGCCATTCAAAGGTTTAGGCTCAGTTTTATATATATATATATATATGTATACGTTGTGTGTGTGTGTTTTTCTGTTTTTTTTTTTTTTGTTTTTTTTAAGAAATTTAATACATTTATATAAAATAATACATTAAATTGGTCAAAAGTGCCAGTAAAGACATTTAGAATGTTTCAAATAAATGTTTTTTTTTTTTTACTTTTTATTCATAAAACATCTTGCAAAAGATAAAAAAATATTTAAGACAGCTGTATTCAAAATTGAAAGTAATAATTTTTTTCTTGAGCTGCAAATCTAAAGAAACAGAGAGTGACAATATTTGAGTGATTTCCATATTAATACTGAAATCAGTCAGCACCACAATGTATATCAAAGTTTGAGTGTACTACCAGTACCACTGTAGTGTTTTTGTTGTGGTCTTTTAATATGTTTTGTGTGTGTTTCAGTGGTGCCGTTCTTTCTCTGGCTATGGGGGAGGAAGGAGAATCGTGCTTCAGTGGTGGTCTAGATGGCACCGTGCGCGGCTGGAAGATTCCAGACCTTAATGTGGATCCTTATGACAACTATGGCAAGTCTACCTAATACTGCATTTGCAATGTGACTCAAAGACAGTGGTTAACACTATTTATTGCAGTCCTTTAGAGGGTGCTGACTATAAATGAATTTGGGCAACACATTGGACAGAATTAGTCATAAATGTTGTGTATAAATGTGTTCAGATCCAGGCGTGGAGAGCAGCGTGTTGTCGGGCCATGAGGATGCGGTGTGGGGTTTGGCCTACTCCTCCAGCCTGAAGCGTTTGGCCTCCTGCTCTGCAGATGGGACTGTGCGGATCTGGGACCCCCATAATTCCTCACCTTGTGTGTCTGTTTTCAACAAGGAGAAGGGTGAGGAGAAGACCTTGTGCGTTCGGATTGTTTGTCTTTTCTGTTTGTCCCTCTCACTCATTGCCTGTCTGTCTTTCAGAACATGGCACTCCCACCTCGGTTGCCTTTGTAAACTCTGACCCGTCCCAGGTTGTTGTGTCCTTCGATGGGGGTGAGACTCTGCTTTATGACCTCAACACAGAGCAAAGCATCATGGTCCTGGAGAACCAGGCTAAGGATGGTAAGCGCCGGTTCATATAGGAATAAACATTTACAAATTATGCTCACCGACAAACAATTTTATTTATTTATTTAAAACTATTAAATAAAATGATTAAGTACTTTATTAGTCTGCCATTTTGGGCAAAAAGTCATGTTAATTAATAAAATATTAAAAAGGTGTGAAAATTGCTTTAAATAAATTAAATAATCTCAAAACTATACAATAAAATGATTATTTTAGTACTTTATTACTCTGCCATTTTGGGAAAAGTCGTATAAAATTAATACAATTTAAAAAATGTGTCATTGCTTATTCTCATGGTCTTATTCTTATGATATAAGTATAATTTCTAGAGTCAATTAATTCATAAGGAATCATAAGGTTCCATTCATTTAACTGACTGTAACAATGATTGACACGTTTGTTATAGTATTTATTATTTTTTTAGTTAACTTTTTAATAAAAAATAAAACTCTTTATTTTTTCATGTTAGCTCGATTCTGTTTAATGTTACCATTAAATTTTGTGAAAATGTAAAATGAATTTTTTAAATTATACATATCAATTAAAATAGATTTTTTTCAATATATAAACTTTTTAATTCATGTATTAATAAAAATAAATAAAAAAAATTATATAATATTGCATTATTCAAAAGTATATCAAAGTGGATGACCCGTTCTTGACATACGTTGAAAATAATAGTTCCACACATCACGTTACAAAAGTAAAATGGTTTATGAATGCTATTTCATCTCGACTTGAAGTCTGTTGTACAATAATAAAATATTTTGTTTTTCTCAACCCCCCCTGTAGGCAGCGAGCTGATTAACCGCGTGGTCAGCCATCCCATCCAACCAATTTCCATTACAGCCCACGAGAACCGCACCATCCGCTTCCTGGACAATAAGACAGGTGTGTGTGTCTGTGTGTGTGTGTGGAGAGCTTGTAGCAATTTTGAGGCCCGTAATAACAGTGTATTTTCCAGCTGTGTGCCGTGGGAACTGTAAATACACCAGCAAAGCATTTGACTCTCCTACCGTGCAGTCACAATAGACCTCTCAAGGCAGTTAAAAAAGAACCTCTGGTATAAAAAGACCTCAATCGAATCAGTGCCAGACACCAACCTTTACTCACCCGTTTATATAGCAAGAGCGCTTGAAGAGAAGCAAATAACATTCTTGGTGGGAAAGATTAGCCAGCGAAAAATAAAAAGACATCTGGAACGTGAACCCAGTGGTGCATTACCTGTGGCTTTGTTTCCAGGCACAGTAGGACGTTTTTATTGATCTTTTTTTCCGGGTATGTGTTCATAATGGAATTTGTCTTAAAGGTAAATTGTGTAATTTGAGGATGAGTCACGATGGTTAACTAGTCATCTAGTGGTAACACTTTACAGTAAGGTGTCATTTGTTAACATTAGTTAATGTATTAACTAATATGAACGAACAATGATCAATACATTTATTACAGTATTTATTCATCTTTGTTAATGTTAAGTTAATAAAAATAGTCGTTCATTGTTAGTACATGTTAGTTGACAGTGCATTAACTAATATTAACAAGCACAACTTGTGATTTTAATAATGCATTAGTAAATGCTGAAATTAACATTAACTAAGATTAATAAATGCTGTAGAAGTATTGTTCAATCTTAGTTCATGTTAACTAATGAACCTTATTGTAAAGTGATACCCATCTAGTGAGGTTTATCTAGATTTTTTTGAAGCCTTTTTACATTGTCATTTTGCAGACGCTTTTATCCAAAGCGACTTACAATTGGGGAATACATAAAGCAATTCATCCTGAAGAGGCAATCATACAGACTAAGTGCAACACCAAGTCTCAGGCATTGTTCAAATAAGTACAAGCTAGCAAGGGAAGGAATAAATAAAGAGAAAGAGAGTGTTTATTTTATTTTTTAAGTTTAGGATGAACTCAAGTAGTGTCGAAAGAGATGAGTTTTCAGTTGTTGCTTGAAGATTGACAGGGATCCAGCACTCCGGATAGGGGTGGGAAGATCATTCCACCAGCCAGGAACGGTGAACGAGAATGTTCTGGAGAGTGATTTAGAGCCTCTTTGTGATGGTACCACGCAGCATCGCTCACTAGCGGATCTCAGACTTCTGGAGGGGATGTAGATTCGTAATAGTGAGTGCAAGTCGGCGGGTGCTGAGCCTGTGGCTGTTCTATATGCAAGCATCAGTGACTTGAACTTGATGCGAGCTGCGACTGGTAGCCAGTGCAAGCAGATAAAGAGAGGTGTAACATGGGCACTTTTGGGCTCGTTGAAGACCAGTCGTGCCGCTGCATTCTGAATCATTTGTAGAGGTTTGATTGTGTTTGATGGAAATCCAGCCAGAAGAGCATTGCAGTAGTCCAGCCTAGAAATGACAAGGGCCTGGACAAGGAGTTGTGCAGCATGCTCCGTCAGAAAGGGCCTGATCTTTCTGATGTTGTGTAGTGCAAACCTGCAAGATCGAGCAGTCTTTGCAATGTGCTCTTTGAAAGTCAGCTGGTCATCAAAGATTACACCAAGATTCCTGACCGAAGTTGTTGGGGTAATTGTTGATGAACCTAACTGGATGGTGAAGTCATGCTGTAGAATTGGAGTGGCAGGGAGGACAAGAAGCTCAGTCTTTGCCAGGTTGAGCTGTAGGTGATGTTCTTTTATTCATGCCGAGATGTCCGCCAGACAGCCTGAGATCCGTGCAGTTACAGTTGGATCATCTGGTTGAAAAGAGTGATAGAGCTGTGTGTCATCAGCGTAGCAATGGTAGGAGAAGCCATGTGCCTGTATGATGGGACCCAGTGATGTAGTGTATGTGGAGAAGAGGAGGGGTCCAAGAACAGATCCCTGAGGAACCCCAGTGACCAGTTGATGTGCTTTGGATACCTCCCCTCCCCAGGCCACCCTGAAAGACCTACCAGTGAGATAGGATTCAAACCAGCGAAGTGGAATGCCAGTGATGCCCAGTGATGAGAGGGTGGACAGGAGTATCTGATGATTGACAGTGTCAAAAGCAGCAGATAGATCCAGCAGAATGAGGACTGATGATTTGGAATCGGCTTTTGCAATTCTCAGGGCTTCAGTGACAGAGAGAAGCGCAGTCTCAGTTGAATGGCCCCTCCTGAAACCTGACTGTTTAGCGTCCAGCTTGTTGTTCTGTGAAAGAAACAATGAGACCTGGTTGAAGACAACTCGTTTGAGTGTTTTCGCTATGAATGGAAGGAGAGAGACAGGTCTGTAGTTTTCTATCAGAGAAGTGTTTAATGTAGGTAATGTAGGTTGAGTAGTGGGGTTACCCGAGCCTGCTTGAACGCAGTGGGGAAGATGCCTGTGAGGAGGGATGTGTTGATGATGTGTGTGTATGTGATGATGTTAGGTCAAGAGGACATGTTGTAGGATGGTTGGAGAGGAGAAGTTTGGATACTTCCGCCTCGGTGAGGGGACAGAAGGAGAAGATGGGAGTTTTAGCAGTGGATGTGGTTGGTTGGGAGTCCTGTGTGTGTGTGTGTGTGTGTGTGTGTGGAGGTGAGAACTGACTACTGATCGATCTAGATTTGTCTGTGAAAAAAGTGACAAAGTCATTAGCTGGAATAGAGGTGGTGGGAGGTGGTGGAGGGGGACAGAGAAGAGAATTAAATGCTCTGAAGAGATTATGCATGTCTGGAGCGCTGTTGATCTTGTTGTGGAAATGTGAGGATTTGGCAGTGTGGACTTCAGCAGAGAAAGATGAGAGCGAAGACTGATACCTACTCAGGTCCGAGGGATCGTTTGATTTGCGCCATTTTCTCTCTGCCGCTCTGAGTTTAGTCCGACGCTCACGAAGAACATCGGATAACCAAGGGTTAGAAGGGGCAGCCCGTGCTGGCCTAGAGGATAGAGGACAAATGTCGTCTAGACAAGAGGTTAAGGTAGAGCATAAAGTGTCAGTAGCTGCTTTCACATCCAGAGATGAGAAATGGGTAGGTGAGGGAAGAGAGGAGGATACTACAGAGGAAAGATAGGGGGGAGAAAGAGAGCGTAGGTTTCGTCTAAAAGTAACCGGTAGGGGGGTTGGTGGCACACGGGTAGCAAAATGTAATGTAAATGTACTGAAGAAATGGTCAGAGATATGTAGTGGTTGTACCAGAATGTTATCTGCAGTACAATTGTGTGTAAATTAAATCAAGTTGGTTGCCTGATTTGTGCGTGCTAGTAGTGGTAAGGCGATTGAGATCAAATGAAGCTAGGAGTGAATGGAAGTCTGTAGCATAATCGCCAAAGACTAAGAGCGGAGTGCCTTCCTCCACGAAAGAGGACAGCAGCCCGTCCAGCTCCTCTAGGAAGGTGGCTAGAATTTGGCAAGGGGGGCGGTAAATGACCACAATCTGGAGTTTTATAGGAGCTGATATTTTTCTATAGCAGAAATACTTTAAAGCAGGGATTTGCAAAATGTTTGTTAGCCAAATCCTAAAATAATGTTAATATTTTAATAATTTAAAAACAGATTTGCATGTTCATGCTGCTCTGCTGTCGGTTAAACCAAATATTTTTGTTTTCAAATCATTTTTGTTTTTATTTTAAAAAGACTTGCATATTTTAATTTAACTTTTTAGTGATTTACTTATTAGTTTTGCAGTTCCCTCATGAATCCCAGTTTTTAGAAATCTTGCTTTTAAAAGGATGAATTTAGGAACACAAACTTAACACAACCTTATTATCCTATTGGTTGAGCCAGAACATCGGAATATCGGACCATTTAGAACAATGTTGTGTATCAAAAATATCCCACATGACCTGATCTTTCCTCCTCCCTCTCGCTTTGGCCAAAGGGAAAGTGATTCATTCCATGGTGGCTCACCTGGATGCTGTAACCTGTCTTGCCACAGACCCTAAAGGCACTTACCTCATCTCTGGCAGTAAGTAAATACACACGAACACCAGTGTGTGACATCAGCAAGCAAAACAACACGCCAACTGAAGCCTTCTGAGCACATCCACGTCAACAGACCACATTCTCACGGAAATGTGAAAATCTCTGCAGCAGTATTATGGGATTTCTGTTTTTCTCAGGTCATGACTGCTCTGTGCGCTTGTGGATGCTGGACAATCGCACGTGTGTGCAGGAGATCACAGCACACAGGAAAAAACACGATGAGGCCATTCATGACGTGGCCTTCCACCCCTCGCAGCCTTTCATCGCCAGCGCAGGGGCCGACGCGCTCGCCAAGATCTTTGTTTGATTTTCTCACTGGTAAATGCATATTCAAACACATTAAAACTGGATTAAGAGTTAAAAGGGTGCTGTATGCGATTTGGTCCATTTAAAGGGATAGTTCACCCAAAATGAAAATTCTGTCATGAATTACTCACCATGATGTTCCAAACCCATAAGATCATAGTTCATCTTCAGAAAACAAATTAAGATATTTTTGATGAAATCTGAGAGCTTTCTGACCCTGCATAGACAGCAAAGCAACCAACACGTTCAAGGCCCAGAAAGGTTGTAAGGACATCTTTAAAATAGTCCATGTGACATCAGCGGTTCAAATGTAATTTTATGAAGCTACGAGAATACTTTTTGTGCAGAATTTTCATTTTTGTTTGAACTATATCCCTTTAAGCAAATAGAGAATGAAACACATTTATCACAAGGCATTTTATGTCCCCTTTAATTAAAAGAATGGCCCAAAATAGTTACCTGTTTGTGAATCGGACTACGCTGTTAGTCATGTATGTTTTTGTCTGCAGCCATGAGGACAACTCAGCATTTTCTTGCTGTTATTTTACTTTACACGATCTCTCTATCACTTCAGATTCAGTATTCAACACACAGTATCAACTTTTTCCATGTCACTGGAGATTCAGCAGTGAAAAAGTTGTCCTTATGGTCTAGTTTAGTTCTTAATGTTTGGTGCAAGTCAGCAAAAAGGCTAAAATCGCTTGCAGCACGTCGTTAGTAGTCATAGTTGTGCGTGTGGATGTATTTTCACACGTGATGTCTTCTGCCTTGAGCTAACTTTTGCTTTTTTCTCTTCTCAGGGGATCCACCCTCACTACTGGGCCAAAAGAGTGAAACGCCGAATATCCGCGCACACACACACACACACACAAACACTCGCTCACTAAACGAGGGGAACAACGTTCTACACATCACTGCCTGTGTTAAAGGCACACGACCCAATAACCCATCATTTCTTATGTGATACAAACTCTACTGCTTTT
This sequence comes from Onychostoma macrolepis, assembly GCF_012432095.1. Classification (NCBI taxonomy): domain Eukaryota; kingdom Metazoa; phylum Chordata; class Actinopteri; order Cypriniformes; family Cyprinidae; genus Onychostoma; species Onychostoma macrolepis. The sequence continues at coordinate 9,650,463 of NC_081169.1, forward strand.
AATACTGAGTTTGCTGCTCATGTCCTGATTTCAGTTTTAGACGACACTACTAATAACCTGCACAGTGTGTTGCGAGGGATGTCCAATCTGTTGACGGATTGACCCACACAAACACACCTTAACACAACAACACACCCTGGATTTTAATTTCATGCTCTGTTTAGGTTGAGGATTTGAAGGCTCTTGGTAAACAAGACATTACCCAAGCCTGCACATTTTCTCAATGTAAATTGCATTAGTGCTAATCTGTGAATTAATGTCCTCGCGTAACTGTTGCCTGGTAACGTGAGGCAATCGATGCATTTCATTCCAAAGACTGCTTTAGATGAGTTTTTTTTTTTTTTTTTGGGTTGCGTTTTAGCTGCAAGTGCAACACAGCTTTACCTTTAGCCTCACAGCTAAGAGCCTTAGTATTTCAGCCTTTCATAATCAGTTCAACACATTTCATTCGTATGACGAGTACACTTTGAACTAAAACCAAACACGTGTATCTGCGTGTGTGCGTTTGTGACGGTGCTAGCACAAGCAATTTGCAATCACCGTCTTCATTCATATCCAATCAGGTGGCGTTATCCGTAATAGTCAGGTGACTGTTGAGTAGTGTATTTATTGTAGTGTTCGGTATCGGTCGGAAGACTCTCTGAGAAGATCTGCAGTTGGATGCGTAACTGATTTCTGTATATAAGCAGGATGCGCTGTACATAGCACACTTGTTTCACAACCTTGGTGCTAAGATCTCCTCTGAATCAGGGACCTGTTCACGACAAGGGTCGTAAAGTATCAAATCTCGGTTGATGCCTGCCATTCCTCAGAGTCATCACGTACGGTTCTTTGGCATTTCAGAAATACAGCAAGTGTGTCGGGAATTTCAAAGTACTTCTGGTGTGCCGAAGTGGCTTTTAAGGTTTTGTCAGGGTATTTTTAAGACGATAAACACTATATCCACGCTGGAGGTTCTTTGGTTGGGGATTGTCGCCAATAAAAAAAATTTGAAACCAACTACAAGTTCCAGTGTTACAGCTGTATTGTCGATTTCTGAGTTTTTAGACATCTGTGATCTCGACCCAAGTCCTTTTTCCTGAAAAGTGGAGAACGAAGCAAAGCTTGAAATGGCATTTTAAGTAATGAGAAACTAGTGCTGCCCAGTTTTCAGTCGACTTACCAAGAGGTCAAAGCCCAGTGGTGAAACTTAGACAATGCTGTTAGTCAATGCGAGGTGTTTCAGAGTAAATCGAAAAGAGCTTCTCTTTACGTGAAAATAAAAGTGGGGCACCTTGCTTCTTATTTGCAAAGCAAGGAATCCAAGATGCAACTCTGAAACTTAATGGGGGGGGAACCAAGGTGAGATGAAGAATCAGACCTGAATCGGAGGGAGCCTGGTCTTGAGGTCTGGAGATCAAAGGTCACATCTTGTGTTAGCCAGTTTCCGTTTTGTGGGGATTATTTTTATCCTTTACTGGTTTTCCGTGGTCATAGACGAGTGCCCAGAAGCGACAAAAAGACTGATGGGCCATAAAGAGCGCTCTTGCATAATGGAGCCAAGTCAGTTCTCAACCAGACTTCCTCCATCCATCCAACTCGGAAAACAAGGTGTCCTACTTGGGGGTGTGATTTTTGGCAAGGAAAACCTCTTGGAGTGAACTTTTTTTTTTTTTTTTAATGGACAAGGTTATGTCTCATGTCACTTGTCCAATGTTGAGACCACCGATTCATTTTGGGCTATTCGCCCAGTCAGTGAATGTCACATAACCACAGACTTTCGTTCAGTGGAATCCATAATCCTTTGCTGCTTTACCTGTTTATCTAGTAACTTCGCACTGCACACTAACAGTTAGCTTTATGCTACACTACACGTGTAGGACCACACGAACGGTTCGGTTCATCCATGTATTGCTGCATCATTACGTTCTCTTCCAAAGACTGCCGATTGCATGGGTGTTTAGACGAGTCCTGCTGTCTCTTTTGTACACCTCTGTTTCCGCACCCCTCAATGCAATACGAGTCTTGAAATTACAACGACAAAACACATTCCTTACTGAGAGGACAAATCTGTGTAAAAAAAAAAAAAAGCAAAAATTGAAAGAAAAGGAAAATGTTTATATGTTTGAAAAGCTGCCAATGCAAAATGTAACTTTCCCATTTTCTCACTTATTTGCTTTTCTTTACTAGACATATTATTATGATTACTAGTAATAAGGTGTAAGACGACAGTAGTACCTTTTTTGCTAGGCTTAAGACTTGCTTGTGATTGTGTAAAAGCCTAAACAACTGAAAATTGTATGGAAATTTAAGAAAAAAAAAAAAGTTTCAGTCCACAGCCAAGGTAAAAGGACTTTTTGTTAAGTGTTTTTATTTTTTAAAAGCAATTTATCACTGTGTGATATTTTGTACATCATATTAAGCTGTATTCAAACTATATCCTCTAACTACAAGGGATAAAAAAAAGACCAGCCTTTTATTTATTTTGTTTTATTATACATATTTTTGAACAGCTTTCTAGCTTGTATTGAAATACATATTTTCCTTATCCTGTTGATTTTTGTCTTTCTTTTTTTTTTTTTTTTTTTTTTTTTTATTTACTCTGCAGGTCTTGTGTTGTATGTCATTAAAAAAAAAAAAAATCCAAAAACAACTAAATAAAAACATGGTTTTGTACAGACATTTCATCCTTGTCTGGTCTGAACTCTGCTGTCTCTGAAAGTCCCTTTGGGTATACAGAATGTTAAATTAACTAATGCTGGGCACATTTCCTGTCTGTCTGTCTGTCTTTATATTCAGATAAAGTATTAAATTATGTAAACATACTGTTAGTATTTTAAGTCAAAACGCAGTTCAGAATGACCACTTATTGATATCTGTCTGTCTGCCTTTCTCTCTATATCTATCTACACTGTAAAAAGTGATAAGTTGACTTAACTTAAAAAAATTGAGGAAACCTGTTGCCTTCAATTTTTTAAGTAAATGATAATTTAAAAAAGTTAAGTGAATTGTCAAGTTCACTTAACTTTTTTAAATTATTATTTACTTAATAGTTTTAAGGCAACGGGTTTCCTAAATTTTAAGTTAAGTCAACTTATCACTTTTTACAGTGTATCTATCCCTGTCTGTCTGTCTGTCTATCTCTCTTTATATCCAGATAAAGTATTGTAAGTCAGAACGCAGTTCAGAATGACCGTTTATTGAAACTACGCTGCTAACCAACTGACAATTTATAAGTCTGATTTATATATATATATATATATAACAACAGCACCCACATTTAAATATTAAAATGCCTATATGCTAAATTTGACGTGTTCAGCAGAAAAAGGTAAAATGTAATGTCATTTGTCACAACAGCTTATTTTGATAAACTAGCAAAAAAATTTTTTTTTTTTTTTGAGGTCTCACTTTTTTTGATTAATGCACTGTTGTCTGTTATAAGTGAACTGACACTCCCTTCATCAACTCAAAGGGAAACAATGCAGAACACTGGCTGTAGGATTGCACGTGGGTTGATCATTTAGTCATGTTTATGCCACAGAGATCAGGTATTTGGCTATCATTTGGGACATGCGGAAAATGGGACTGGGGAAAAAGAGTGAGTAAGAATGAATGACTGGGAAAAGAGTGCAAGTTAACACGGAGCCCCAGGCAAAAAAAGAAAAAAAAGAGGAGGACAAATATGTTCCAGGGTGGGGGAGTAAACAAGGCAAACTGTTACACAAAGAGAAAGACGTAAAAGTTGAGAGGGAGGGAAGAAGGTGTATGTGGGACTGGGAGGAGACCAAAGTGGATATGTATGATCTCACAGAGCCTCTCTTTTACAGCTCTCTCTCCTGTTGATTGGCCGAGAGATCTGCCAGTCACAGCACTTCCTCCTGGGCTCTGCGAGGTTCAAACAGTAGGGAGGTGGAGGCAGGGGGAAGAGGGAGTGTCCTCAGTAGTTTTCTCACTGAGGCACAGCAGACACGGCTCAACACGACAAGAAACTGAAACACAGTCTGACTTGCAAAGCAAGCCTAACCAGGAGCTCTCTCCGGCTTATTTCCTGTGCTTGGAGGCCATCTTGAGTTGACTGCTATAGGCGTTTGTTTGCTTTTCTCATTTGTTACAGTTTCTTTTTTGTCCCCAGTGTGTTTCCTTGAAGTTTGGACTTCAGTTCTTCAAAGCTGCTTTGGAGTAGTGAGGGAACAGGAAGCAGCAGCAGCAGGAGGAGGAGGAGGAGGAGAAGAGGACGGTTAGTTTCAAAGCTAAACTTTATCTGTATTTCTCACCTGCTCCTTCTCTGGAATGAAAGCTGTATAGAGGAGCTTTCCGTGAAAGGGAGGGCGAGAAGAAAGAAGAGCCACTTCCTGGAAAGGGATCAGTTGTTTTCAAGCTCTAGTAGACACGGGACACACAGCAAGGACGGCCACTATTGATGAGTGAGTGACTGCTGGTGTGTGTAGGTGAGTTTGCTGCCTCACACTACCCAGTCTTATCTCTTGACTGTCTTTGACTCTTCGGCATGGCCAACGTCAGTCCCTTCATGTCTCCGGGACCCATGTCCCAGGTCTTCTTCCCCCCGGGGGGTCCATCTCCACCTGGGTCAGTGGTGATGCATCAGGGGACACCGGTTTCTGTCCATAACTCTCAAACCCCAGGGTTTCCTGCAGTGGACATGGGGGTTGCCCCGGGTCCCGGCGGGGCATCTGGAATAACGTCTGGGCCTCCGGCACCAGCCGGTGTCTCCTTCATGATACAGATTGGGCTTACTAGAGAATCTGTGCTTCTACCCCAGACTGCAGACCTGGCCTACGTCAAACAAATTTCTTGCTCAATTGTGGATCAAAAGGTAAGCACCACCCAGTGCGTTGTGCTTTGATGCTGTATGCACTAGCACTATTGCACAGCTGAAAAATGTGAGCGAGTTTGTGTTTGGAGCTACAGCAGTTTATATTGGAAATTTAGTGGTTTACCTTCAGGTCTTTTAAAGTGATTTTCAATGCACCCAGACTTCAAAGATTTTCGATTGTATTTTTGGATGATTTCATTAGAGCAAAAGTTGTCCTTTTCTGCAATGTCAATTTTTCTCCAGTCCTTCCAATTCAAACCGTGCATGACAAAAATATTTCTTACTTAGCTCAGTGACCACAGAAATATGTGATGCATGCAGAGCATGCTGTGGTAAAGTATGGCAACTCTTTTCTCAGTTTCAGCAGTTCTCCACAGAAAAATCCCACACCGATGTGTACGTTGCCAATGATGGCACTGATATGTAAGGTTGTAAGAATAGTCCAAGCAATAGTCCAAGCATTGTTGATTAAATTGCCAAATGTCAAACCCTCCAAGTGGGCCAAGTTACCTGAATGAAGCCCTTGATGTAAAAATTAGATTCACTTAATATCTTAGTCTAGCACAGAATGTCCAGAACCCATTTCTGCAGTAATGGAACAAAAAACAGGCCATCCATTTCGTGACTGCCCTTACCTCAAATCTGCATTAGTGCCTAACAACTGAGATTTTATCAGCCAGTCAGACTGTGAGATGATTTGATTATCGGATTTCCATGCCCTGGGCAATGACAAGGGTCATCTTAAAAAGGTTAAAAAGGAGGTTTTTTTTTTCTTTCCTCCATGGAAGCATTTACCATACTTTATCCAATAGAGCTTTGCAGTCACTAGTGGAAAGTCAGGCTTGAGTTCTGTTATCCATGTGAAGGTGAATGTCTTGATCAGTTGCTATGAAGAGAACTTGTTTTAAACGTTGCCCCAGAAGGGAATCTGCAAAATAATATAAATATGATTTGGACTTGGGGAAACATTGACCATCATGTTTTTCCTATTAACTCACAAATCAGTTGATTACAACAAGTCCTTTGTTGTGTCCTTTGGATTGGGTGATTTGTGAGCTTGGATTTTGACTCCTTCCCTCATCTCCCCTTGGCGTCAGACAGAGTGAGTCACAGTGTTCCCTCTCTGTTTATTCAAATGGCTCCCTCTGTTCCATGGACACTTTTTTCCATTCACTTGGAAGGTAATGTGGCGGCATCACTCAGTTCCTCCCTCTAGGCATTATTTATCCTCTTCTAGAACAAGTTTTCCTTTCCCTCAATCCCTAAAGAACTACAAAACTGTGCTGCCATCTATGTAATGCATAATTAAAACATCTGTGGGCTGTCCCTTTTGTTCCTTGCCCAGCCTATTTCCCTGCTGGTCCAACACGCAAGCAAGCCATTGTCCATGGGATAAAGAGGAGGAAATGAAGCCTGTTTCCTCCCTAAGTAGGAGGCCATGGTGTGTCCTCCGCCTCTGAACCGCTCCCTTTGGCTTCCTGCTGGAGTTTGTTTTCTAACTGCAGGTTCACAGACAATGCTGTTACTTCCATATCCATGCAACACACCTTTAAAGAGTTTAAGACTTTTTTTTTTTTTTTTGCCTACAGACAGATTTCTGCACATTTGCATAGATTTTGGTGTCTAGTGATACTGTATATAGGCTTAAAATGAAACAAATGGTTGAGGGTTAAGTCGCATGTCGTCCCCTAGAGAGGAATGTGTGTGGTTTTATCTGAATCCCAGGAGAAGGAGCACTCCATCAATCTGTTCACCCACCTCTGGCCATGTATTCTAGGGCTGGGGTGATAATAGTAGAAAGAGGGCAGATTAGTGGTTGTGTTTTCAGTGGTTTGGGGAAGAACAAATGGGCAAGTCCTCCTTAAAATAATATGTAATTAAAATCACAGTTTACAGTAAGCATGTGAATCAGTTTATACTAAACAGAAGAAAGTTAAACAGTACAAAAACATATTTTTGACCTGTGTACCAAACGCTCATGCAGTGGACTGTAACCAGCGTTGAAACAAGGTTATGGACATCTCAACTCCACCACGCTGTAGATCCATTCTGGATCAATAGGTTAAGGAGGTTAGATATCAGACTGTGAATCCCCATTCTTGAGGGAAGAAGACTTTTAAGGACACTCCTGAGGAAATGTCAGCAGCTAGCGTAAAATCACTACTTGTTTGTTTCTTACAAATGTGGCCACTGTAAAGCACACAGTGTCTGATATCAGGGGAGTTACAGGTAATTCTGCACCGTGCAACTCCCACATGCTATAGTCATCTCACTCCGGCTCATTTGCATGGCTACGGAGAGTCTTTGCATGGAAGAACCGTATTTCCTGGCAAAAATTACCGCTGTGTGCTCGCCACCATTTGACTATTCAAAACACATTTGCTCAACAGGAAATGAACGACAAAAGTGAAAAGAGAAAAGACAAGAGACGCAATCTTTGACATTGTGTTTTGTTAGGGTTATTTTCTTAGCTGAGCTAAGAGCTGTTTTGCATTTAATTTTAATGTTGAAGATTTAGATAAGAGTTGCTGGTCCTTAGATAAGAAGAAATCTGCTCAAGTTCTTCTTTGATTTGATGTACAGTGAATGTTGTGTGTTATGTGAACAGACTGTTTTATATGTTATATACTAAATTATGTATTAATTTAATAATGTAAATCCATAGATAGTATGCAGCAAATGAGAATTAGAGATAATAATAAAAAATACCTTGAATAAGCAATAAAACAAAAATATGATGTGGCAAATGTAATGGCCATTAAATGGCTCCCAATTACAAGATTATTTGATGTGAAATAGATTTTTCTTGCCTGTGACACTTCAATTCAGCACCTAACAAAAACACATTTCCAGGTGTCAAATATAATGGGTTACTCAGTGGTACAGTAGAGCGCCAGCGGCAGATCGCTTTACTCAGACAGGATTTTCTGGCATACACATTTACACTTCTTTTGGCGTTTTCTCCATCATATAGGCCATTATGAAATCCAATACCCTTGTCCCTTATTTGTGCTATGATTTATAGCTGTCTAAGTGTATGCTATGGAAAATGCTTATGGTGTATAATGCAAACTTTGACAAAACAGCCTATTCTTTTAAGCCACACCAAAAAAGGTACTTCCATATTTCGAGTGTACTATGCAAATACCATTGTGTATGATGAATATGGACTACATTGACGACAGTTGGTGTATGTCAAAGTAACATGATATTAGCATATTGTACCAAGGCACAGCCACAGTGATTTTTGTGTACAAATAATGGCAATAGTTTCATAAAAGAAAACAAACAAGATAGGAACAAAAGGAAACTTTTGTTTTATGTCGGGGGTGTGCCCAGATTGCTCTTTCAGCATGTTGGGTGCCCAATTATGAGGTCACAGATGGTTTGTTTCTGTTATCCGGGGCAGTTTGGCTTACCCACAGCACCACAGTTTCCACCAAAATACCATAGTTAACATTGACTGTTAAATAAAACAAAATAAACATTAATTTATTATGAAATGGTGACAACTGGAATTTTACTAGAACGATGCTTGCCTGTGCAAAAAGGGTGTTGTGGCTTTATTACTAGGCTGTACTAGATGCAATGATAGATATTCTTGAAAATTGTAGTGTTAATAAACAACATATTTAGGCCCTGTTTTTTACTTAGCATATCCATTCATTCTAAATAACTACATTTAGCTGGCGGGATATTCACTCAGTTTAGCTCATAGACACACAAACACTGTGTGCAAGACCTTAATTCCACAGCTGGCGCACCTTTTGGTTTTGAAACGTGTTGTTTAATGCCATGCTGTGAGTAAATCGGTATGTAATTAATCCCATTAGGATTATATTCTTTGCAGACCAACCATGGAAGAATGGAGATTTTGTATGGTAATACAAATCAAAGCAGCTTAACTCCGCCATGAAAAGAGCAGAAACGAGTGGTATGAGGTGTCAGACTCGCATGTGCTTGGATTGACTGTAATGTAGGACAGTGTGAACGTTAGGCGTGGGTGGAGTGTGCATGCGAATTTGGAGAAGGTGGAGCAGCGTGTGCATGTGCTATGCGTAAGAACGGAGGTTTTGTGTTGTGTGCTTCCAAGCCGGTTTGCTGCAGAAAGTTAAATGGGTGGGTTACCACAGTGGGTAAACACATGATCTCAGAGTGAGGAGAGAAGTCTGGTTCCAGTCACACTGGCAGACGAGTATTTATGTGTGTTTTCAAATACAGAGCACACTGTTATTGCCTTTAACAAAAAAAAAAAAAAAAGTAGTATTAGCATGTTTTTTTTTTTTTTTTTTTTCAATTCTACTCTGCATATTAATGCATAATATGGTAATCATTCAGTACCATAGTATAGGAATACTTTTTAAGAAAAGATTACAAAAATAATATACTTAAGTGAAACCTGAGTATAATGTTTCCGGACACTTAATTGCATATTAATATCAAATGTACTATAGTTAAATTTATATTAGATGCAACTATTGCTTTTCTGACTCAGAAGTACTTAAAGGGTTAATACACCCAAAAATGAAAATTCTGTCATTAATTGCTCACCCTCCTGTTGTTTCAGACTCGTAAGACCTTTGTTCATGTTCAGAACACAAATGAAGATGCTTTTGACGAAATCCGAGAGCTTTTTGACCCTCCATAGACAAGCAATGCAACTACCACGTTTTTACTGCCGTAATTTTATGAAGCTACGAGTATACTTTTTGTGTGCAAAAAAAACAAAACAAACATAACGACTTTTATTCAACAATTTCTTTTCTTTCGTGTCGGTCTTCATAAAATTACGGTTGAACCACTGATGTCACATGGAATATTTTAATGATGTTCTTACTACCTTTCTGTGCCTTGAACGTGTCAGTTGCGTTGCTGCCTATGGAGGGTCAGAAAGCTCTCGGATTTCATCAAAAATATCTTAATTTGTGTTTTGAGGATGAACAAATGTCTTACGGGTTTGGAACGGCTTAAGGGTGAGTAATTAATGACGGCATTTTCATTTTTGGGTGAACTATCCCTTTAAGTACATCTTTATATGTAATTTCATATTTGCATCTATTGTCTTTGAAACATGGTTACAATGTACTGCTGAATGTACAAACTAGGTATTTATGGTAAACTAAAATATAGTTTAGTGTTATTTCTATTTGGACTTTTACAAATGATGAATTTGCAGGCTATGAATTTACATTTATATTAGGCTATATAAATATACAGTATTTAATCTGCTACAATTATAGTCAAGTACTTTAGTATGTTAGTGAGCGCATGACAAAAGAGTATTAAAGCATAAAACATATACTTTTACTATACGTAATACATTAAACTATACACACAGTAATACTTTTAAGATTTGACATGCACATTCAATACAATTAAGCACACTTCTTTTTCACATGGGCTATTAAAGTACCATAGTATTAGCATCTGATACTATCACTATACCACTGTATCAGCACAATAAGAGTCTCTCAGATCTGATTGAATCAGTCACAAACTCCTTCAAAAGTACTAAAATAATCTTATGAATTTATTAAAACACTAATAGGAGCCCATTCTTTTTAATGACCCCATCACAAAGGCTAGCTGGAAACCGTCTGAATCAGCTCCCTCAAAATAATCATTTAATAACTGGAATTGTAAAACTATTAAATTCTCATTTCTATTCATTTCTATTTTTCTGTTTAAAGTAATAAGGTCCTGAATCGTTGGGGGCTCTGGGGATCATTGTGGCATTCCTATTGGCTTACCTGCTTCATCATCCTGACGCCTGGGCCACAAAAGCCCATTTCAGCACAGTGGAGCACAAACTCCATTTAGTCCCCTGGCTGAGTCCCCTCCGCCCTCTTCTCCCCTTCGCTTGCCAGCCATGCCTCTCGTGTTACTGTTCGCTTGAATAAAAAAAGGCTGCTTTGTTTTCCGAGCCCTTGCCTCAGCCCCGGGCAGCACACAGAAGTTTGTGGGCTTAATGAAATCACTGTGTGTGTGTGTGTTTGCACTGCAGTGTGTGTGATTTTTGCATCTAAACCCAACATGTTGAGTTCAGAAGGTGGACGGCTCTGGTCCCACTTTCAGAGGCTGTTGTTGTTGCTGTGCATTTGAAAAGATGTCTTGCTTCAAATTCACTTTGTCAATGTTAAATACAACAAAATTGGTGAGCGTACTTAATATTCAACCTCTGCTCACATGTATTTGTTTTGCTGTTGCTCATGACAGAAAATAATTTTGACTCGTCCCTCAGTTACAAAAACAAAACTTGTTAACAGTAACACTGAAAGAGTTTATCAGCCGATTGTATACACATGGAAAAAAAATGATATAGATTTCAGTTTTCACTCAAAAATTGATAGTAAATTTCACAAATATTTATAAAGAAACAGCAAGTAACGCATTGAATTAAATGTGAAATTTATTTAAAGTATTGGAAAATATTAGAAAAATAGCATAAAGTATTTTCTTGTAAAACAATCTACAATAATCTGTTTTATCTATCTCTTTTTATACAGTGTAGAAGGGTTTAAAAGCAAAAAATAAAAATAACGTGCCTTGTATATTTTTGTTAGGCAGCTTTTATTAATTATTTCATGCAAAATGTGGTATATGTTGTCTGAATTGTCTTTTTGCTTATCTAGACGACTTCTGGTTATGCATTCGCAGCATAATTTCTTGTAACTGCAATTTGTTCCATGGAAAAGTGCTGCAGAGATCATTAAAACATGTAGTTATATCTCTTCTTGAAATCCTATCATACATTTCACAAAGAAAGTACCGGGTGTACTGGTTTAAATAGCCATGAGAGCATTTTTGACATAACTCTGTGGACTGGGTTTGTAAGCAACTCTATCACACACTATTACTGTATAGTTTATACATGCTAAATTTAGCATTTTGAATAGTTTTCCGGTATACAATTCCCACTTAGACATCCGTAGTAAATGCTTTATGTGTCAACACAGTTTTTGTTGGTTTTTATTAACCGAGACGAGTAAAAATAATATCCGTGGCAGATGTTATTGTTTTAGTTTCATTTAACCTAGAATATAGAGTTAAATTTGGTCTACATAAACAGTCTGGTGCTCATGTGAGTGATACTGTACTTGCAACATTTTTATTTAAACTATTTTGTATTAATTATTAAAAAATGTTAATACACATTAAAATGTAAGAAGTTACTTATTTGATACTATATCAATGAATTTGGAATGCTACAGCAGAAATGTGGCAGCGCTGTAAGTATGAAAGTATCATTGGTATTTGCACCAGTCCTGCAGGCTGTCATGCTCTACGTAAATGCTCTAGTCATGTGTGGAATGTAAATTTGGCTTTTACACCCTTTTCCATGACATATTTTCACCTTTGTTATTATATCTGTATTAACTACTCGTGACTAAAGGGAAAGTCGTCTTACACCACATATACAACATGATTGCATGGGGCTGACGCAAGAACATTAAACAGAAAATAGTTGACTTAGTACCTCCACAGACTTTCCCTCATTGCCCTCTTGAACTTGTGAGAACACAAACAGGAAGTCAGGCTCTTAACCCTTATATTCTACATAAACATCACAGAAGTTCACAAACTTAATCCATGGCCTGTTGTAGCTTTTCCCTTTTCTCTTCTCTTAAGTTTATAAGAATGAAGGTTCAATGAAATGGTTTGACGAACACAATTATCTCCTGTCTTGACGTATTTCCTGTCAAAAAAATAAGTTGGAGTGGCACTTATTGAAGGGATCTTTTTATTTTGAGTAGCTAATAGCCTTTAGCTTACAGCTTATCAAAAACATCATATGCTACATGCTATTGCTAGTCCTTTGCAGTTTAGAGAGATTTGAAAGAATTATTTTACATTCTAGAGAGCATTTTATCAGACAAGTAGCCTAATTTTTACATATGTAAGTCTTATGTTTTGCATATATCTCCTAGAAGTTTGTTTTGTCATGTCTTTTAGTTAGCATATATAAAAATTATTAGCATATAGCTAACTAATTGCTAATAATGCTAAATAGGCTTATAACTGAACTAAAAGCCACACAACCTTGATTTATGGCGTATTTAATTGCTTTTGCTTCCTTATGAGACAATGTACTTATATTTCACCTTGTAAAAGAAAAGAAGCTGCACACTTTGTATAAAAAGAGTACTTATGTATATAATATAGTTTAAAATAATATAGTTAAGTGCAAAATAAATGTAATGTTTCTGTGCATGTTACTTGCAATTAAGTAGGCTATGTATTTATATATGATTTCATAATTACTTATATTGTCTTTGAAATATGGTTATGTTAAACTAAAATATACTTTAATGTCTTTTTCATTAAAATTTGCAATGTATTAAAAATAATTACACATTTGTAATGATGAAGGTGCAATTTTCTATGAACTTGATATAGTGTTGTATTACACTACAGTTAAATTTATAATCAACATGCTTAAGTTTGTTAATCTAAATAAGTGTACTTTAAAGCATGACAAAAGTCTATTGAACATAATTTGAAATGCATTTTAAAGTAAAACTTTTAATTTGATATTATTACAAAGTGCAAAAATGTATAGGCCACTTAAATCCTGAAAGTGTATTCTATGCGGCCGTTTAATTTGATTAATATTATATCATATGCAAACATAGTAGTTTGTTTGTTTTAATTATAGTTTTAAGTTTTGAAGTACGTTACAAGAGCACATTCAATACAGTAATGCAACAGTTCCTTTTCACATGGCACTACCTTGATAGTGGTTCAGATTTGCATAGCTAAGTACTCCTTTAGTTTGTTGTGTTTTAGCCTATGCTAGGGGACTATCTGTTGCACAAGTGGAACAGGGTGGAGGATAGCCTTAAAGAGCCAAGCTCAGTAGAATAGAATCTTTTGTCATGTTGTGCTCCAACTGACCTCAGCGTTGTGTTTGTTGTTGTGAATCAGCTGCTGACATCACCCGTTTATTGCGTCATCTCTTGCGACGGGGAATTCTCATTCACTCTTGTCACTCAGGTTGTTAGGCTATGCCTTTGCGCAAAAAAACTTGGCATTTCTGATATGTTTCTCAACTTGCACTGTCCTATGACATCACACGACCTAAAAATAACCCAACTAGCTAAAAGCATTTGTTCCATCACGCACAAACACAATGGCCGGTGAAATTCCCGTGCTGAGCCAAGCAGTTGTTGGCTGCTAATGAGTGCAGTGCGTTGACGTCTTTACGCCGCAATTGCCATGGCACCGTTTCATTTAACGTCAATATCTGCCAAAATCCCTGGGAAGTTTTTATTTTAGCTGGTAACAGAAGACTATTTCAAAGGTGATGACGGTAGAAGCCAAAGTTGCGGCCAAGGGTGTTGTCTCAAACTTTATTATGTTGTATTGCGTTATTTTTATTGTTATTTTAAAGAGGAGTCTTTTTACTGTCTTTTCCAAGTGATGTTTGCAACATTGTTAAAACATTTGCATGCTTGACCTCCAATTCCTACAAACATTAAGCCACAGTCCAGTTTCTGTGATTCATTTAACTTCATAATGTCACAATGAAACAAATGCTTATGAGAGAAATGGTTTTGAAAGGGTTATCTTTGTGAAATGGTAAGTGTATAAACTCTACTGATTGGAAACAAAACCAGTATGTTGCAAACAATAGGGCATTGTTCCTAATATTCATTCAATCCGGTCGGCCACTTTACACAATAATCTCCTTTTGCTTCATACATACCCTTGTGGAAAAAGTAGCCTACATTTTAGTATATTTGTAAAAAGAGTATATATACAGTATATATACACACACACACACACACACACACACACGTTTGTTTTTGTGAAAAGTGGGGACATCCCATAGGCGTAATGGTTTTTATACTGTACTTACTGTATGTGCTATTGCCCTACACCTAAACCTACCCCTTACAGGAGACTGTGCATTTCAACTTTCCCCAAAGAAAACTCACTCTGTGTGATTCATAAGCGTTTTGAAAAGTGGGTACATGGGTCAATGTCCTGAAAAGTCACCTTTTCCTTGTAATACCTGTCATACCTTTGTCATTATACAAATCTATGTCCTGACTTTTCACAAAAAAACACACACACACACACACACACACACATATATATACATACACACACACGTGTATATATTTGTGTATATATATGTGTGTGTGTGTGTGTGTGTATGTATATGTGTGTATATATATATATATATATTAATTACAAATATGTAATGGTATTGCAATTCGGTACTTTTAAAATATATTAACTTTAAATGTAAATTAAACTAAATATTTTTGACAGGTCACTTATAAGGTACTTATGACACAAGGTACCTTCACAAAAAGTTTTTTTTTTCTTTTCATTTTCCAAATTTCTATGTATTAAACTTATGTCTCAAACCTCATTTACCAGGAGGGTGGAGATTGACAAAAGGGTCAATTTTTATAGAATTTTATGTGCCTTTTTCAAATAGAGTTGGAAATGTTGTAATTACGAGTTCCGAGCACATAAATGACAGAGTAAAGTCATAAGCTTGATGATACACTGATCTATAAAATAGATAATATCAGATAGCCTATATACATTATGTATTTATACAATACATATATAAAGATAAGTAAGTGGACAACAAGTTTAGCAAATTATAATGACATATTTTGCATGTTATTTAAATTTTACATGCTATATTTCAATCCTTTTAAAATGTTACACAAACATTTACTTGTAATATCAAGTATTAACAAGTGATGGGAATTTTTTTTTTTTTTTAATTCAGATTAATTTTTTTTCACAGTATGATTCTTTGGTCTCATTTAAGCTACATCTGTGTTATGTTTCCGACTAGAATGTGCGACATGTCATAAAAACGGATGCTGTACTCATTGGTGTGAATCTCAGGTGCACTTGTAGGCTGATATTTTTTTATTTTTTACAATTTTCTGTCAGTGAAGACAAGCTGATAAATTTCACCCAAATGTCACCTACCATAGATCCAGCTCAGAATATCATAAAATCTGGGTCAGTAATTATGATGTCATCTACCTTGCTCGTTTATATTCTTTATATTGTTCGACTGTAGTAATAATCACTGTGGAAATAATATCTTTAGCAATTATATTGCCATCTGAGTAGCACTTACTGCTTCTGGCATGATTCAGTGGTTGAGTGAGTTGATCAACTGATCAGTGAAGTCTGGGTAACAGCATATTCAGGCCTTGTGTTTTTAAAGAGCTCAGGCCTTTGTTTTTGTTCATTTAAAAGATAATATTGAAATAAGTTTGTTTGAACATCTCTTAACAGATTTAATAACTTCCGTTTAATCTGCTTGTGGCATTTGAAGCTGCATGTTCAAAGTACATTTATCTACGTCCTCTAGATAAATTCAAACCGCACCATCAAAGGAGAACATCTTGCTTTATTGACTGCAATGTCTCAGAGAACTTGATACATGCAGGTTTCACATTTGACTTCAGTGCTGTTTTTAGGGCCTTGTGAACTCATTTTCAAATAAAGCAGCAGTGCTGGGCATGAAAAGCCACATAAACTGTTTGTGTGTATTGTAAACTAGATATATAGAAAGGAAATGGTGGTGGTGGTGATGATGAAAAGCGGAACTTGCATCTATTAGTTCATGTTTCGCTCTTCTCTGTTGCTATTTTGGAGTCAGATTCTCATGCTGTCACACAGTTTTCTCTCAGTTTGGCGAACATGTAGTTTTTTTTTTTTACACAGCCACACCTTTCTTCCACCTGCTGTAATGTAGATTGGCTCAACACATGGGTCAGAGATGGAGCTGTACAGTGTTTACTGATTTTAATAAAGTAAATGCAAGAATAACTTTTTATATTATTAGTAACGTTTCTGTTTAAAAAAAAAAAAAACTGTCCTGAAGCAACTTGGGTTTTATCTATCTATCTATCTATCTATCTATCTATCTATCTATCTATCTATCTATCTATCTATCTATCTATCTATCTATCTATCTATCTATCTATCTATCTATCTATCTATCTATCTATCTATCTATCTATCTATCTATCTATCTATCTATCCTTATCTATCCTTATCTATCTATCCTTATCTATCTATCTATCTATCTATCCTTATCTATCTATCTATCTATCCTTATCTATCTATCTATCTATCCTTATCTATCTATCTATCTATCTATCTATCTATCTATCTATCCTTATCTATCTATCTATCTATCTATCTATCATCTATCTATCTATCTATCATCTATCTATCTATCTATCCTTATCTATCTATCTATCTATCCTTATCTATCTATCTATCTATCCTTATCTATCTATCTATCTATCCTTATCTATCTATCTATCCTTAAAACGATCTCACTGATTTACTAGTATAATTTCATCCATTCTGTTTTTGGCCATATAAATATTCGCAAATAGACCAAATTGCATATTTTTGCTCAGTTATGAGCTTAATATTCTCCTATATCATACTACATGAACCATAAAAGACTGATGTATCAAATATGATATAAAAAAAATATTATTTTTCAATGTATGTTTGGTGTATATATATATATATATTGTGTACACAGTACATATGTATATAAATATACACACATTGGTGTTGTCAAATGATTAATCGCGATTGATCGCATACAAAATAAACATTTTTGTTTGCATAATATGTGTGTTCTGTGTATGTTTATTATTTATATATAAATACACACACAGTGTATATATTTAGAAAATATTGACATGTATTTACGTGTCTATATTTATATTCATATAATTTATATTATAAATAAAAATATTAAATATATAAACATAACCTATTTTTCTGAAATATATACATGAATGTGTGTGTATTTATATATACATAATAAATATACACAGCATACATATAACCCTCAGATTGAACCTTGGTCACTACAGTAGACAGATATTTGGAAGCCATTTTGAACCATTTAAGATGTAGCATCATGTCCCAATCACCAACTGGCGAACCCCCAAAGTGTTGTCTACGATTCCATTTTAATTGTCTTTTTATCTATTTTTTTTGTTTTGAGATATCGCATAATATATTCAAAATGGCGGCGGGAAAAGGGGATGCACCATGTACCTTGGGAATAAGTGTTAAATACTTTTATTCTCAGAAAACCAGACAGGTCCAAAAAATATTTTTCAGTTAAATAGGATGTCATAAATAGATTCATCCAGATTTTAACAATATTTTTCTTGTACATTTTTCTTCTTCTGTGATATATCTGTAGTTATATCTGTCCACTACAAGGGTATAAATCTACCTATGGGCCTATATGTAGGTTCTGCCTTATTTTCTATGTTTTATTAAAATTATGATATAATTTACACTTGAATGGTTTTATTGAACAGAAATATTAATTAGTCTTCTACTATTTCATATGTCAGGATATACAGGGTTAATAAAGCTTCTCTTGCACTTAATACATTTTGAATTTTAGGCTACAATGTAAACTTGAGATTGGTTCTAGAATAAAACCATCTTGATTAAAAATAGAAAATAAAAATCCAGATCTCTGCAAAGGCTAAGGTGAATCATTCTGAATACATAAGCATAAAATGCCAAAATAGTCCATTCCTATGTTGCCATGGCACTCCTAAGAGTCTCTCTGGTTTCACACTGTCTCTAAACACTATAAAGCAGGTCTTAGAGATCTGAATTGGAGCAATGGGCATTTCCATTACAATTAGTTGATGTTTGGATAGCACACAAAGGGCAATCTAAGGAAAAAGTGGCTTCTTGTTCCATTATTGAGTTTGTTTGGTAAGAACGAGGCCTTGACGTGTGGGAATAATCACAGACTGAAGTGGGTCATGGTGTTGCAACCATTCATTCTAAAGCTGCTGTGGCCAAACTGTTCACATTCTCAAACCATGGTCGTGGTCATGTGACCATGATCCTATCACAGAATGAAGCCACAAGTGGTTTAAAGTGGTCCGTAAATGAATGTGCTATACGTATATGTGAATGTGTCCATATTGATAGACAGATAGATTAATAATAATGTCTGTTAGTGTCAAAAGACTGGAACTTTCATGTAAGTGTAAATTTTCTTTTCAACAGAAAAAAAAAAAAAATATATATATATATGTATATATATATATAAATGATATACATAAAATATGTGTGTATGTGTATGTATGTATATATATATATTTATTAGTGCTGTCAAACAATCACGATCGTATCCAAAATAAAAGTTTTTGTTTACATAATATATATGTATGTGTGATGTGTATATTATGTATATTTAAATACACACACATACGGTATGTATTTTGAAAATATTTACATGTTTATGCATTTATATATTCATATTCTTATAGTTTATATTATATAAAAATATATTTAATATATAAACACAACATATTTTCTCAAATATATACATGCATGTGTTTGTATTTATATATACATAATAAATATAAATAGTACACACACATATATTATGTAAACAAAACCCTTTATTTTGGATACGATTAATTGCGATATATATTATAATTATTTTATTTGTTTTTTTCCTCAAAAATGTTATAAGACAAAAACAGTGTAAGAATTACAGACAGCTTCAATATGTGCTTTACAGTCTGAGCTGCGAAAAAAAAAAAAAAACCTTAATGAAAAAAGCTGGTCATATTGGGAGATCAGGTGTGCGGTTTATTTGATACTACATTTTTATTAGAAGAAGCTGTTGCCAGATCAGTCCAAATCCCTGGAGCGCACTGGGGATCACCCTTTATTGGCACTTGATAGGTAACACGAGGAGGGAAAATATGTCACACTTGGAAGTGCAAATAAATGTCACTCATCTTTATTGCTTTCAGTCAGTCCAGAGATTTCCAGTATTACATGTAAAGCAGGGCAATGGCTATTTATAGGATGTGTGTTTTTTTTTTTGTTTTTTTTTATGTCAGCGTACTCATGTCTGATGAGACAAGACAGGGTTAAAGTCCTGACGGATGTTGTGAAAGATGTTTGTGTAGACTGCTACTGTGCTGGAGAGGAGAGGAGAGAAGAGAAGGGGCGATGGTTTCCATAATTCATCAGAGTCATAATGGGCGCAGCCGCCTGAGACCATGCGAGAAACACGATCCTAGTCAACACAAAGCACCCTTAGAAACACTGCGCTGTCTCCAAGCAAAGCCCAGGGAATGGAAGATATGATTGCACCAGCGTCTATTGTTTGTGCCACTGTGCAAACATGCATAGGAACAATTGAGGATACATATGTAGCCGAGCGATTTGTGGCCGACAGTTTGGTCTATGGTCCATTTACTGTAAAATGTCTGGAAAAACTTTTTGCTATCAGTTTCATTGACAAATAAAATGAGCACTGGGTTTGTACAAAGTAGTAAGTACCAAGTGCTTGTTGTAGCTAGTTTTAATATGCAGGCAATTGTATGACTCATATTTGAGTGTCTTGTTTTAGACCAGCAAAGTGCATGCTTCATTTACCATGTGACATTGAAAATGAAAATGTTGCCCCTCAGACATGGTTTTCAAATGAGCATGGTTTTTGTTTACATGGGCAAACCTCTTCAATTCATTTAATATGCTGGTTTCCATTTGTAAGATTATTTGTCAGGGCATTTGATTGCTTTGCTGTCATTTTGGTCTTTTTTTCATTTCAATGTTAAGTTTAAGGGTGTACTCGCACTAAGTACGGTTGCCTTGAAATGAGTCCAAGCGCGATTATCCCCCCTCCCCCGCTGGCCTGCACTCACACTTGCACTAAACTTTTCGGGGCCGGAGCACGCTTACGTCATGTGCGAGATAACGGAGAAACCCACTTTCACTAATATTTTGCCTAATAATTAATTAATAATTTATGTTGTGCTTTGATTTTCACGTGGATGTTTCAGAGAATTATTACAGAGGCAGCTGATGTTAATAAAATAATTTGCAGCTTTACTTGCAAACTACATTTCCTGTTCATCAATAAGGTGAGAAATATATAAACCTAAATATCCTTGATTGAATTAAATTAATTGCAAAGTGTAGTGTAGTAGTAGGAATAGAATTTGTTTGCGTGTATGCTAATGATGACAGTAGCGCACACAAAATAGTTAGCTGTACAAAATATCTGTTCCGTGCTCTGGGCCACCTCTTCCAGCCGGGCCAGGGACGGCAAAATGAACCGCGCTCGGAGCGATCACACTAGTCAAACGAACCGTGCTTTGGGGGTCAAACGCACTCGGGCATGGTTCAAAATGCCTAGTGTGAGTACATCCTAAATGCAATTGTCCTGTGGCTGCTCTTTTTATTTATTAATTCCAGGGTACTCAATATTTTGTCCAGTGCTCCCAACTACCAGTGATGTGTATAAATTCCATGTGATGTAAACTTAAATGTGTAGACTTTATAATCTAGAAGAAAAGGCCAAAAGCTGTCACTGGGGTGGTACCTTTTCAAAAGGTACAAATATACATAATTTAGTGAAAGTGAGGTTATTCACTCACCCCACTTACAATCCCTGCCGGACCTGAGACTCAAACCCGCGACCTTTGGGTTAAGAGTCCGACGATTTAGGTACTAATATGTAACTTACGTACACCATTTAGTTGGTAAATAAGGTACAAAGGTATACCTTTTGGTGCTGCCCCATTGACAGCTTTTGTAAAAAAAAATTTCTGAGAGTGTAATAAATATTAGTTATTCAAGAAATACAACCCTAAAAATTATCAATTTAGTACAAGTATACTCTCATTTACTTCCTATCAAGTGCCTCGAACAACACTTGTACGTATCTTTTTAGTATTTAACTCCGTTAACCTTGCAAATATACAAATACAGTACTTAGTTCTTTGTCAAAAGTGCTTATTGGTGCATTCCCTTACTTTCATCCAATCAGATCAGAGCTTGTCGTGTTTGTATAAAATATGCACAAGGTGGTCATTGAACAATCTGAGACCAAGTAATAGATAACAGTTTTATACTATTGCAGAAGAGAAATAGCTGTTTGACTCATAAGCCACTAAAGCAGCTCCATTAATTGCAGACAGATTCTGAACATACTTTGCCCAGTTTAGTAAGTGCCTCAAGTGACTGTGTGACTGTTTTCGCCCGAGGCCGCCTGCTGCTGTCAAGCATGTTTAGAGGTTGGTTAGAAGTTGTGGTAGCAGGCCGGGTGTGGACTATAATCTTTGGCAGCAGCTCAAGCCTCTGGAAATAGACAAGATGGAGGGTTGTTGACTTTCTTGTGGAAGCTTCAGGGAGAGGGAGGGAGTATTTCGAGCGGAAGGCCACGGCCCAGGGTCCGTCTCTTCCTTTGGATGAGGTGGAGGTTAGCCACATGTGCTCTGAAGGGAACACATGGGAATCCTTAGGCGGTGGGAAAAACAGGAACTGGGTTGGAAAGGTGTTGTTTTGGGTATGGAGTGTAGTAATTCTCTATATTCTTTCTCTTTCCTTTTGTCTCAGTTTGTCTCTTCCTGTCGTCTCTCTGATGTCGTGTCTGGGTTTCTCACACTCCTCGCTGTTGCACTATAAATGGTTTTCCTTTTTCGTATCACAACGTCAGCATGATCTTTCCTTAAAGCCCCCATATACTCAATTTGGTGCTCTGGTCAAGTCACGTCACGTCACCTTTATTTGTATAGCACTTCATACAACAGATTTACTTAACAAGCAGCTTTAGAACATGAAAAAAGTCACTTTCAATTAGAGTTATAACTTCAATTTCTACTGTAAAGTAGCTTTACAGTGTGTCCACATATTTACTTGCGTCTGATTTCGATGAACAAGAATGAACCATGAGAAGATTTTCACATCAAGTATGTGGGAGCTACAGAGCCAAATATATTACATACCTATTATGTACCTATAATGTAACCACCATGGCCAACGGTTAAAAGGTGTTTACCAGCCAAAGCAAGGTTTTACGGAAAGTTTGCAAGCTGTTTCAAACTATCAAAATGAACGGCAAACAAACTTCATTTTTGGCATAATGAAATTACATCACACCCGTTCGTTCTCTGATTCTCTGACACGTCCTGGCCAGGAGTTCTATATTGCTGAAAATATCCAGGTTTTGGCTTTATTATACTTGCTGAAGTTAGTGATCAAAAAGTAGCTTGACCAATAACTTACAGGCATTGCATATAATCGACCAATCATGAGAAGATGGGATCTACAGAGAACGGTCAAAGTGATGCAAATACGCATACATATTGTATAACCTTTTACCTACCTATTATGTAATCACCATGGACCAGTGGTAGTTTGAATGTGTTTACTAGCCACAGTGGACTTTTCTGTAAAGTCCGATTTATCAAGCTGTTTGAACTCCAGAAACAAACTCTAAAAAAGGGGTCTCCGACCCTGCTTCTGGAGGGCTGCCATCCTGCAGATTTCAGCTCCAACCCCAATCAAATTACTTGAACCAGATAAACAAGGTGTTCACAGGTACTTGGTAATTACAGGCAGGTGTGTTGGAGCAGTGTTGGAACTGAAGTCTAGAGGATGGTGGATTGGAGATCCCTTCTCTCAAACTCTGGTCCTGGAGGGCCACTGTCCTGCAGAGTTTAGCTCCAACCAGGTCCAACACACTTGCCTGGAAGTTTCTAATAAATCTGAAGACCTTGATTACTTTGGTTCAGGTGTGTTTAAATTAGGGTTGTAGCTACACAGTGGCCCTCCAGGAACTGAATTTGACACCTCTGCACTAAACGAACTTGCTTTTGAAGTTTATTTTGTTCAAAATTGCGTCATATCAGTTCGTTCTTTGGAAAATCCCACCAAACTCCACCATGACTTGGATGTGAGACCAACATACTGTTCTGGTTGAACCTTAAACCTAGTTTTACTTATTTACAGGATTCTTTACACATGAATGCCTTTTTTTTCAGTGTGCTATGTATGTGCCGATATCAGCCATGATTTCATGTTCCATTGTGGAAATTCCCAACTGACTTTCTCCAGCGCCGTTCATCAGGTTCCTGGAGTCAGGTTCGGTATGCTGGTTGTGATGGCTTCCAGCTCATTGAGTTGTATGACATGCGTTGAATGGCACATTATAAAGTATTCAGGAGATCTGCTTCACTGATAAGCCCCTATGCATTTGACTGACATTATCAAGCCTACGTCCCACACTCCTTTGACCTGCGGTATGGGGCGGCTATATCTTTTTTCATCCTTGTTGTTCTGTCATTCATTATATGTAACACTGCACCTTCGTCATGCTATTGACTGTGCCCAGCTTTCTCATTTCAAACTCACTCCAAGTTGGCTTGTTCAGGTAGCTAATCTTCTCATGCCAGGTAGTTGTTCGGTGCCAAGTGGGATTTTGCTCTACAATGATTGGCAGACGATGGCTGTAATGCAGAAGTGCTCGGGTATCACACCTGACTAGCTCTCAGGATTATATCACAGCACGGTCACAGCTGTCAACTCAAAATGAAAAGTAACCATGCAAATCCACCACACCAGTTCTCATGCTAATTACCACAAATGGGTTCTGCGCGACACTGCGTCGGAATCCCCCTGCAAGATCTTCATCAAAGAGCTGCTCCACTGCGTCTTCTGCTGCGCTACATGCCTGGTGATTAAAAGGCAGTGGATGTAAATTATTTTTGTTGGTTTATAACATCGCCATTTGGTTTTAAAAATGCACCAGGCCTTAAGGGATCACGGCATAGAGTTTTGATCCTTTTATTTCTCTTGAGGGCCAATGCCAATGTTTATCAAGGTTTTATTGTATTAAAAACAGTGCAATATTACATGAGCCTTAGGATAAACCAGGCTGTTTTTTGCTAATGTACCTATAAAGTATCAAAGTAGACTTCATCTTTGAATGTAAAATGAGTTGCAAAGTTTTACACATGGGCTATGGGTTTTCTGCTGGATTCTCTCTAGTTTGTACACTGCAGAATTGGTTTTCTTAATTGGTATTTTTGTCTTGTTTTCCATTACAAAGATCTTAACATTCTTGAATCTAGATAGATTTACTTGAGAAAAAACAACAACAACAAAAAAAAACAAAAAAACACTTAAGTTATTAAGTCTTGCTACCTGAAATATTTATCAACATTTTTATAGTTTTTGCTTAAAACAAGAAAAATCTTCTGCCAATGGGGTAAGCAAAATAATCTAAATTTAAAGGGGAAACAAGATTTTTTTTTTGCCCCATTCGCAGATATTTTTCCTTGTTTTAAGCAAAAAGTAACACAATTTTGATATATTTTTCAGGAAACATAAAATCTTAAATAAATTTTCTTTTCAAGTAAACATATCTTGATTTAAGAATGTTGTATTACAAAACAAGACAAAAATACTAAATATATATATATTTTTTTTCAGTGTAAAAAAAACTTTATTCAACATCAGCCTCTTTGCAAAGCCAGAACACACTGTAACATAAAAACAAATTTTGAAACATAGTTAAAAAAATACAGTTGACCCAAAAATTAAAATTCTGTTATCATTTACTGTTATCAATGTCTTTTCAAACATGTATGACTTTTTTTCTTCTGTGGAACATAAGAAGATAAAATGAAAGTCATTGGGGTCCAAACAACATTGGACCCCTTTGATGTTCATTGTATGGACCAAAAAATAACTGACTGAGTGACACAAGTTTATGAACAACGAATGGGCATTACGAACGTTGGCGTAATTGTGGGCTGTCGTGTGCATTAATCTGACATTAAAAAATCGCAAATTTCGTAACTAACCATTTTCCCCGCATCATATCAGTAAATGGTTGTTTTGGACATAAGATACATTTCTGGTAATGAAAACCTACGTTATATTTACGTATTGTTTTGAACTTTTTATTTCAAAAGTTCCAGGAAAATTTGATCTCCTAAAACAACACAAACAACATAAAACCTCTAGAAACTGCTCGGAAGCCTTACGGCAGCAGAGTTACGAAAATTAAAAGCTCTTCTCTGCAACAACAGGAAATCTTCAAAATGCAGCTGGCAGAAGCAAAGAACACCCCCGCCCCACCTTGACGTGCAAAACTTGCACAAATAAGAGAGGAGTTCCCTGGTGGGTACACCTGCAAAAGTGCCACCATCAGGGACCCTTGCAGATGGCTCTTCATTAACATGATGACCGCCGATCTTAGTAGCTCATCTCAAAGTTGGATTCTCCAAGTTTGTCCATGAGCCAAAAATCTATGAAGGATGTTGTGGTTGTTATGAGCAGCTGTAATGTGGTGAAGGCTGTTAACAACAGGAAAAGATAAATATTACATTAGCAGAGTGTAGTGGATACATATAGATGGGTTATAAATGAGGCTAATCAATGTTTCTTTCTCTCTTTGTTTTGTCCAGTTTCCTGAATGTGGCTTTTATGGGATCTATGACAAGATCCTCCTCTTCAAGCATGACACCAGCAGCAGTAACATTCTGCAGCTGGTCAAGGCTGTGTCGGACATCCAGGAGGGGGACCTGGTGGAAGTTGTTTTGTCCGGTAAGTCAATTAGTATTAACCAATAGCTCAAAAGGCATTCAAACATGCAGCAATAAAGCTAGAAGTCATTCATTATTAAGATATGATGATTTCTGGTGACATGAAATGAATGATAGTGACCACTGGCCTGTGGAGACATTTTTACACCCCCTCCCATTTCATATTTTGGCAATTTGAATACATCTCACTCTCTTTACCATACTTGTTTGAATTCATTTAAATTTAAACTGTATACAATTATTAATACGTTGTAATAAATTTTGCACAGTCTATATAATGTAAGAGTATATAATAATAATAATAATGTCTAATTTTTTTCTCATTTTTTTAATAATACTTTGTTGTTTTTGTTAAATAAACTATTAAATTAATTTTCATTAATTTAAATAAAATCAAATATAAATCTTAGATAAAAATGAGAAATTTCTTGGCAACTAGCTATAGTAATATATGTTTAGGATGAAGTACCAAAATGACTAAAACCAAAACTGAAATACATATAACTTAAAGGTAAATCAAATAAATATGATAATAATAAATATTAATATTAAAATGTTAACACAAAACAAAATAAATCAATTAAAACGACAAAAACACAAAATAAAATGACAGAAACTTAAATGAATGAAAAGGAAAACTGAACATATAAAAATCAAAGATATTATAATATATAGTAAATTATTTGAATGCATCTGGGGATGATGACAATGTCCAAAGATTTTTATTTTTATTTTTAAAATGAATAGATACGTTTTTTTTTTTTTTTGGGGGTTTCAAGATAACTCTGGAACATAAATCCACGTTTTGTATTCTTGTATTGATTCTTGATTTTAAAGTCACAGTTCCTTGAAGTACTGAAGTGATATATATCAACAGTATATGACAAAGCAATTTCCTGGAGGTATACACACTTTTTTTTTTTTACAATGTTAAAATGGCTATAATGTCAATAACTAAAATCACAACACGATGCTTTTAACAAGAAGTCACGTCACTGAACTGAACGGATGTGACCTAGATCTTATCTCATTTGGTGTATTTTAACATTTTATCTGGAGAAACTCACACTGCTCCAGTTATTTGTCAGTGTTAGCCTGATGTCCAAGAGCCAAAGTTGAAGATCAAATGTAATCAGTAGAAGTGTTGTGAGAGTATGTTGAAATAACAGATTTGATAGAGATGTGGTCACACAGCTGGAAATCATGCAAATTTGCAAAGTTTGCATAAGAATATTTTCAGATCGAGTCTCAATACCTGAAAATATTTTAAAGAATGTACACTAGAAGTTTGTAGTAAAAAGTTGACAGTAAAAGGTTTTGTAAAATTAATAAAAAAATAACAGAGATCTGTTGGAAATTGTATTTTCAAACTTTAAAATGTTGCAAAAACAACTCCCTATACATTTACTGTAGTTTTAGGGACCATAATGGCGTATTGTTTCCTTCAATTTATTACTCAATTTGGTCTTAAAATGTCTCAAATTTACCTTCATGAAACCTGCAGGTTTGAATGATATTTGAGCGGTTAGCACTAATGTCTCCTGTTTGTGATTTTGTTGTGTGTTCTGCAGCTGCTGCTACATCCGAGGACTTCCAGATTCGTCCTCATGCGTTAAACGTGCACTCGTATCGCGCACCGGCGTTCTGCGATCACTGCGGCGAGATGCTTTTCGGCCTGGTGCGTCAAGGACTCAAATGCGATGGTGGGGACTCTATCTCTCACAATTTGTATTCTTCATACTGCACTGGTTTTCGTTAGCTAGTTCATAGCTAGACTTGTTGTGAGCTGTCATGCAACTTCATTTATTTTCCATGTCCCAACTATCTCCATCTATGTCCAAGAATGTTTGGACTTAAGTGTGATAAATTTCCACAGTGTCAAACTTTTTGCCCTCTAACTGTCTCCCCCTGCAGGTTGTGGACTGAATTACCACAAGCGCTGCGCTTTTAGCATTCCCAATAACTGCAGCGGGGCAAGGAAGCGGCGGCTGTCCACTACGTCCCTCACCAGCAGTCAGTCTCTGCGTCTGTCCACTGCAGAGTCCCTCAGTAGTCTCAACAGCAGCGTGACGTCTGAAGAAGCCAGTCTCATCCGATCACACACCCAGATGGTACAGCACACATTCAATTCCATGTTCTAAGAAACATGCTGTATGTTCCTCAGTAAAAACCACAGCTTTTGAGGGGACAGATTAAAATAAGAAATGTGCAAAATGAATACACGTAAAAATTGTACATCTTGATTTTAAGTGTATTTTTTTTTAGTGTTGTTGTTTTTTTTTTTTTTTTTTTAGAATTTACATTTTTATGTTTATGTATACTGGCAGTCAAAAGTTTAAGTAATACGTTTTTGAAAGAAGTCTTTTATGCTTACCAAAGGTTGAATTTATTTGATCAAAAGTGCAGTAAAAAGTTCAGTCATTATAGATATATACATATATTATGTAAATAAAAACTTTTATTTTGGATGCGATTAATTGCGATTAATTGTTTGACAGCACTAAATATTTAATATTTCACTAAATCAGCACATTAGAATGATATATATATATATATTCTATCCATCCATCCATCTCTCTCTCTCTCACTCTATATATACATATAGAACAAATGAATTTTTATTGAATTATTTTAAGCATTTATCAATCTCAGTTCATATTTATTTCAACATTTACTAATACATTATTAAAATCAAAAGTTTCCTCTGTTAATATTAATTAATGGACTTGAGCAACATTAACTAACAATGAACAGTAGTATTTTTTTGTATTACTTACTGTTAAAAAAGATGACTAAATACTGTAACAAATGTATTGTTCATTTTTAGTTAATATTAGTCAATGCATTACTTAATGTGACTTAACTAACGAATCTTATTGTAAAGTGTTACCATAAAAATATAATTTACTATATTTAGTAATAATATACATAGATTTTTAAATTACTGTAACTTTAACATAATGGAATATTAATGTTTAATTTAATAATATCATATCTTGTAAATATCATGTTGATCTGTCTCCAGCCCCGCACCCCCAGTGAGGCCAGGCGCTTTTACACCGGACGGCCCGTCCACCTGGACAAGATCCTCATGACTAAAGTGAAGGTCCCGCACACGTTTGCCGTTCACTCGTACACGCGTCCCACCGTG
Source organism: Onychostoma macrolepis (assembly GCF_012432095.1). Taxonomy (NCBI): domain Eukaryota; kingdom Metazoa; phylum Chordata; class Actinopteri; order Cypriniformes; family Cyprinidae; genus Onychostoma; species Onychostoma macrolepis. Next base: position 9,679,837 of record NC_081169.1, read on the forward strand.
TGTCAGTACTGCAAGAGACTGCTGAGAGGACTCTTCCGCCAGGGACTCCAGTGCAAAGGTCTGACAATCCTGCTCAATAATCCATCCTGAATTACAAATTAGTACTACAACAGCTGGGAAATTGGATTCATTCATGTTGTATTAGTGAATTCCACGCTTACAAGGTGATGACTTTTAAGAGTATAAAGGACTATCTTACTGACCACAAGCTTTTGAACGATAATGTAGTACAGTATTAATTTAAAATAAGTAATTAAAATAATTAAAAAAAAATTCTATAGTCAAGTAGCAGACTTATTTATATGTATTCTACATACATACTGTATTAATTACATTTAAAAGATTTATAATAATTTAAAACATATTCATCTGTAATATTTATATTTGTTATAATTTTCAATATTTGATTTTATGACACCTGTTTTTTTTTTTTTTTCTTTTTTAAGACTGCAAGTTCAACTGCCACAAGCGATGTGCATACAAGGTCCCAAATGACTGCTTAGGAGAGACTCTCGGTAATGAGTGTGAGAGAAACATTGTTGATATGATGGACATTGTTAACACATTTGGAATATTTGCACTGTCTTCTGCTTATGCAAACATGTAATTGTTTGTCACTTCATGGTGCTTGTGTGTATTCCCATCTGTCTGTCTCTCAGACATATTAAGTCCAAGCACAGACACAGAGGTGCCGATGGACTACAGTAATGAGTATTCTGACACTGATAAGTCGTCTCTAATGGATGACTCAGACGAGGCCTGCAGTATCCCCGGGTCTTTCTCCCCAGACAGCAGCCAGGATGGAGCCAGTGGAGACCAGAGGTAGTAAGACAGGTTTCAGACACACAGACAAAATGATGGCCTAGTCACCGTAAACACAAAATTGGAAAGAATAATAATAGAGTTTTATGTGACTCAAGCTCATTGGAAATATGTGACTGCCTACATTTCACAAATGTACACAAATGTACCTATATACATTTCAATGCTGAAATGAACACCAGTGACAACAAAATAGCAACAACTTTTGTTCCTTTACACACAAATTATGATTTCAGAAGTCATATTAGCAATAAATAAAGGCTTATTTTTGCACGGTTCATTGCACAATTCTATGTTCTGACATTAAAACATTTTTACCAAAGTTTTTGATTTGAAATCTAATACATTTTATTATTTGCATACCATAGCCAGCTCCATATGTACGGCTTTTCTGACATAGTAAACTTGCTTGATAGCTCACCCGGTTGAGCATTGAACTTGCGATACGGAGCGCTCTGGTATGAATCTTGTAATAGAAGAGACACGACACTCCGCAAAAGAGCTCAAAGCCTTGCGTAAGGAAGCTAAAATGGCATTGTTGCTTCAGCAGATGTGTTTTTATCTCTATCTTTATCTTTATCTCTATATCTTAATACTATCAGTTAAGTTTATGGCTGGGTTACTTTAGGGCTGCTATTTATTTATTTATTTATTTATTTTTTATAAGCGTGATTAACACAGTTTAGTGCCACTTACCAGACATTTCATTTCTGAAATGCTGTGATGTGTACAAATAAACAATGTAATAACTGAGAAAATGAGAAAACTAAGAAAATTAAACACTATTTTGCGTCACTCACAGCACATTTTACCCGAAACTGCTATGAAACCTGCTATAAGAAGCATAATATAATTTTGCAACTATTCTGTACCCACAGGCATGTTATTTTTATGACACTGTGCTGTTTATAAACCCCCATCTGCAATGGAGAAAAAGTGATATCACTGATAAGCGCGTATTGTGGACATATGTGACCATGAACCACAAAACCAGTCATAAGTGTCAATTTTTCGAAATTGAGATTTATACATCATCTGAAAGCTGAATAAATAAGCGTTATGGTTTGTTAGGATCGGACAATATTTGGCCAAGATACAACTATTTGAAAATCTGGAATCCGAGGGTGCAAAAAAATCTAAATACTGAGAAAATTGCATTTAAAGCTGTCCAAATTAAGTTCTTAGCAATGCATATTACTAATCAAAAATTAAGTTTTAATATATTTACGGTAGGAAATTTACAAAATATCTTCATAGAACATGATCTTTACTTAATATCCTAATGATTTTTGGCATAAAATAAAAATGGATAATTTTGACCCATACAATTTATTGTTGGCTATTGCTACAAATTAACCCCAGCAACGTAAGACTGGTTTTGTGGTCCAGGGTCACATATCATCTGAAAAGTGCAATGAAATAATGTCTATTCGAACTAACTATCTCAGATTTTGAGTCATGAGTCGTGTATTTCCAATGAGCCATGTACAAATCATATACATCAAAATTACCAGGTGTACAAGCCCTTCATATTCTCATATTGCAGGTCAGTTTCCCTTTGCAATAAAATGAACTGACCAATAATACATTAGCTTCACAATTCATATTGTTTTGGTGCATCTTTCTTTGTACGAATAGCTTTTATTCAGCATGCAGTTGCCTGCATACCTCAACGACTGTCACACACCAGGATTCTCTTATAAGATCTCATGATTTATGACGTGTGCTGTGATGTTTCCCCAGTGCTAATATTCCTCTGATGAGAGTAGTGCAGTCGATCAGGCAGACCACACGTCGCTCTAGCACAGCCATCAAGGAAGGCTGGATGGTGCACTACAGCAACAAGGACACACTGGTACTTCCTTTGACTGCTGGCTGACCTGAAAGGGATAATTTACCCAAAAACGAATATTTTGACCTCATTTGCTCACTCTCATTTAGTTACAAACCTGTATGACTTTTTTCTTTAGAACCGAAAAGGGGATCTTTTGAAGAGCATCTTACATTTACCAATAAATCTTCGAAATAGTTTTAGAATACTTAGATTACTTCAGAAGACTTCACAATAGAATGTAGAAATCAATTACCAATGTATTAATTAAAAAATAAAAATAGATAAATATTTTCAAATTCACAAATAAATAGACATATTTTAATACTTCAATATTTATTTTGTTTAATATGATTTTCAGTGTTTCATTGATAAATGATTCTAAAATGTTGTCCTTATTTGTAAGTCGCTTTGGATAAAAGTGTCTGTTAAATGTAAAATGCAATATATATATATATATAATGCGTGTGTGTGTGTACTGTATGTATGTATATATATATATATATATATATATATATATATATATATATATATATATATATATATATATATATATATATATATATATATATATATATATATATATATATATACATACACATACACACACATGCACACACATAATAATAATACTGTAATTAATACTGTATTATTTTATTTTATTAATCTGACATTTTAAAGATATCTATTTGCCAGATTGCCGGTCATTTATCTACTTACATTTTCATTTTTGAATTAATAAATTGATAATTGATTTCCTAATTACTTAATACATATTATTTATTTGTACATATTTATTTAATGGTTTAAATTTCAGTAATTTGGCCCTCCATAATAGTCCTGCATAGTAATATAGAGCAGTAGTTGTATGGACCACTTTAATGTATTTATTTATTCATTCATTCATTGAAGTGTTTTGAGTCTTAAACCCCATTGTAAATATTAGTGTCATTATGTAGAAAATAGTGACAAGGATTTTCTTCATTTAAATTGTGTTCTACAGTGTTTGAACAATATAAAGATGAGTAAATGATGTTCCGGTAATTTTTTTTTTTTTTTTGTGTGAACTATTCTTTCAGCACAGCCAGAGTTTTCTGTCTAGTCTATACACTATCCTTACCTCACTTCCAAACACCCTATTGATATTTCTTTATGTGTTCTGCATCAATCTGCACACTTGCGCTATAATATCAGCAACTCTTCAGCTTTTAGATCACAGGCTATTCTGAGCGTCCCCTGCAGGAGTGGGTATTGATTTGTAGGAATGAATAGCAGTAAATGTCACTCATAGTGTTTGGTGCTTCTAGACGAGTATTTTCACAAAGAATGGGGAAAAATTGGCTGAGGCATTTTCTCAAAATTGATATATTGACCTGTTCTCAGCCTCCTGTAAAACTTCTGAATTTCTGTGTAGCATTTTACTTCTCTTTAGCCTTTTCTTTCTAACTTTCCTCCTGATTTTCTCTTGCGTCCTCCTCTTCTCTTCAGCTCTGTTTACACTTCACTTTCTTCCTCATGTCTGCTGGGGTGAAGCTGACCCCAGCACCAACTCCTTGTTGAGCTATGACCTCTGACCTCTCACCCCACCCTCCAACAGAGGAAGAAACACTACTGGCGCCTGGACTGCAAATGCATCATCCTATTTCAAAACGACACCACCAACAAATACTACAAGGTAGAATCTCACTTTCTTTTGTGGTTTAGTGACTGTTTATTATGAAAGCCTGTTTCCGCCATGGCATGAAAAAAAAAAAAAAATAGTACATTTTTTATCTCACAATTCTGACTTTTATTCTCATAATTCCGAGTTTATGTCTCCAAATTCCAACTTTTTCTTGTGATTCTGAGAATTGCGAGGTATGAATTCAGAACTGTGAGATGATAAAAAAAAGTTGTAAAAAGCAATTTTACATTTTTTTTATTCCATGTTGGAAACAAAAAACAATTGCAAGGATGTAAACTTGAAATTGCAAGAACAACATTTAGAACTTTCAGTTTATATCTCGTAATTCAGACTTTTTTTTTTTTTTTTTTTTTTTGCAATTTTGAGAAAAAAATCTGAATTGTGGCATATAAAAATTCAGAAGCTTGGAATTTAAAGAACAAAAGTTAGAATTTTTAGAGTTAGAGTTTATGTCTTGCAGTTCTGAGTTTATATCTTACAATTCCAACTTTCTTTTCTCAGAATTGCAAGAAAAAAGTCAAAATTGTGGTATAAACTTAGAACAGTTCTGGATTTCAAAATCATGAGATATAAACAGAAAAATCGTGACTGTCTCAGAGCTGCAAGAAAAAAGTCAGAACTCAGAATTCTAACTTTTCTTTTCACAGTTCAGTTTACATCTCGCAATTCTGTTTTTTTTTTGTTTTTTTTCACTTCTGCCACAGAATAAAAAATAAAATAAAAAGGTAATTGAGACCTTTTTCTTTACAATTCTGAATTTATATCTCACAATTATGACATTTTCATAATTGCGAAAAAATAGTCAGAATTATAAGATAAAAAGTCGCAATCACTTTTTCTTTTTCTTTTTTTGTTTTTATATATGTATGTACAGTATTTATTTATTATTTTTTCCATCCTTCTCATGGTGGAAACAAGCTTCCCATCGTTTATAGACATTGTGAGCTAAATTGCACATGAAAAAGGAGTTAATGTGTGTGTAGAAATGTCACATTACATTATGCATTATGCGTTCACAGTGACAGATGAAGCATGAATATTCTGGATTCATGAAATAATGCATTATGAATGGTTTTCACAAGCTTGTTGGCCATTAGGGTGACTTCACATGTAGAATTACCTGGTTTGATGTATCATTTCAGTTAATTATCTCAACACTGGCATTAACCTAGACCCTGCTTTTAAATTAACCTTGGTGCATATTGTCTGCATGATTGAGGGTGTAATTTGCCCCTTTGCCTCCCTCCGCAGGAGATCCCCCTCTCAGAAATCCTGGAGGTTCGCCCAGCAGGTGATTTCTCTCTTGTCCCTCCTGGCACAAGCCCCCACTGCTTTGAGATCATGACGGGTACCATGATCTACTTTGTTGGTGAAGACCCCAACACCACCCCGTCTCCGTCATCCAGTGTGTCTGGTCTGCCCATCTCCACCAGCCCCAGTAGTGTTGCGCCCAACAGTGGGGTGGGACGAGAGTTTGCCAAAGGATGGGAGACTGCTATACGTCAAGCCCTCATGCCAGTCATCTTCCAAGACAACCCTCCAGCAAAAGGTCATACTCCTCACCGTAAGTGAGATTAATTCTGGAAGAAAGGTGTGATTCTGCATACATAATCATAATAGGGTAACGTCACTGTTATGAAACCTAAATTGACTATTCAAAAATACACGAATGAATGAATGTAACAAATAAATAAATACATATATAAAATGAATGATTGAATGAATGTCATTATTTATTATATAAATTATATATATATATATATATATATATATATATATATATATATATATATTATTATTTTATTTATATTTATATTATTATTTTTACAGATATTTTGATCTTATTTAACAGTGCATATTAGTGCACATCAAATGAAAACCACAAAAACGTTTTTTAAAAGATAGATAGATATATTGATTGATAGTTAAATAGATATATGGTTCATATCAGCAAGTTTCATATCAACATGAAGAAGTTACAGTTTTTAAGAATTTTGCCTTTTATTTTTAACATTGAAATTTTTATTTTTTTAATTTAATTTTATCATCCTTATTTGTCATTGACCTTTATACAGTACGAGTAGGCTATAGCACTAAGATAATAAAGTGTGACTAATATAGTTATTAATCTGATTGATTTTCAGGGCAGGCATCAGTCAGCATCTCAGTGTCTAACAGTCAGATTCAGGAGAACGTGGTGAGTAAACATGACCTTTACAGATGCGATACATCACATAGTCTGACGATGACAAAGATGATTAAGATAATGAGTAAGATAATAATAAATGATGATGATGTACCCAACAGGACATTGGAATGGTGTACCAGATCTTCGCTGATGAGGTTCTGGGCTCTGGACAATTTGGTGTGGTATATGGAGGTATGTCTATGACTGAAAACCAGATTTTTTAAAATTTCTAAACATTTGCCAGGGCATTGCTATGCGATTGCTAAGGTGTGCTTGGTGGTTGCCAGGCTATTCTGGATGGTTGCTAGGTGTTTTCTTACTGGACCATGTGAACAGAGCCCATGCACCCTTAAGATGTTATAATATTCTAGACTGAAGTCCAATTTGGGACAGGTTACGCTCTTCACACTAATAAAAATATTTCTTTCAAGAACTGCTCTTTGGGGAACCAAAAAATGGTTCTTCTATGGCATCACTGCAAAAAGCCACTTTTTGAATCTTATTTATTTTTTAAAAGAGTTTAAACACCAGAAATGGAATTCTTATTCATAACCCTTGTCATAAGTATATGCAATAGCAAGCACCACTAATGATATGCAAGAATGGACATTTGCAAAAGATCTCACATATACAACACATAATCATTTCCTCAACCCACACAGGAAAACACAGGAAAACTGGCCGGGATGTAGCCGTGAAGGTGATCGACAAGCTCCGGTTCCCCACCAAGCAGGAGAGCCAGCTGAGGAATGAAGTAGCCATATTGCAGGTGACCAGCAGGGGGCGAAAGAGATTCAATGATTCATCACATGTAGAACTGTGTGGCTAATGAGTGCCATTGTATTGACTGAATGATAATGAACACATATAACACAATTAAACCTGCTGTGTGCCTGCTGATTGTGAGGACACCTAACATAAGGTCATGAATGCAAATAAGCAACAACGTGACTCAGCCGCATCTCTTTATCTTGTCCTTTCATCCTCTCTCAGAGCCTGCGACACTTGGGTATAGTGAATCTCGAATGCATGTTTGAGACTCCGGAGAAGGTGTTTGTGGTGATGGAGAAACTTCATGGTGACATGCTCGAGATGATTCTGTCGAGTGAGAAAGGACGACTTCCTGAGAGACTCACCAAGTTCCTCATCACGCAGGTCAGCGCTGCGTTCAGAGCTTTAAGCTTGCTTCTCAGAAGTTAAGGGCTGTTCACACCAAGGACATATGGTTTTCACAGTCATTCTAAAGAGCTGTTTATTATTAGTGTCCTGTTTATTATAAGTGCATGCAGCATTTTTCTCGTCTGCTGCTTTAAAGGGGTCTGCCTTTTTATTACTTTGTACTGTTCTCTGAGGTCCACTTATGTTATCAAGATTTTTATATCAACAACACAATTTAGAATCTGTCCTGTGTTTAACCTCCTCATTAGAACGCTCTGTTTGAATAGGCACGGCAGATTGTAGACTCGGAAGTAAACGCCCACTACTATGATTGGCTAATAGTTGTGTATGCTGTGATTTAGGTCAAAACGCATAAATAAGTGCTTTTAACCCATCAAGTGCACACACATAGCAGTGAGAAGTGAACACACACACACACACACACACACACACACACACACTGTGAATACACACCCAGAGCAGTGGGCAGCCATTTTATGCTGCGGCGCCAAATTAAAGCAATAGTGACCACATAATAAAAACAGTTACTCAACACTTGTGTGTTGCAACATTACTGTCAGACCTAATATAGCTGACACAGCGTCGTCTTTTAGTTTCAATCTTTCTGAAAATCCCACGTCAAATTGTGCCTCGTTTGTAAACAAAAATGTAAAATGAAGTGAACAAAGGACTAAGTTCTTATTGACGTGGTCTGGATCTTCATTAAAATAAAGTTCATTCACTCTTCTTAATGTTAGGATCAGAAGGAAGACAATGCAAGCACTGTTTTTCCACAACTTGGCTCTGCACAGCATCTTGTTGTCTTCAGAGCTGTCGTTATCATATGGTTTCTGTGTAGACATGCATTTTCCTCTTGTTATTTACTCTACATGCGTGTATCGGTGGGCAGGGCTAAACAGGCTGCGATGTAGAAGCAGGCGTTGATCTTCTTCTGCGGAGGCGGTGCTTAGCCACACTATTACATCACAGAGTGGCACATTCCATAACCTCTTGTTTTGGCAGACTGGCTTCAATATAAGCTGTTTTTAGACTAATGAGAAAGTTTTGAGTTCTGAAACGTACAGGATGTTTTTATAGCACAATGACCTCTTAAATATCAAAAGATAAGGGGAATTTTAATTTCTCAGGTCATGACCCCTTTAAATGCTCTTTTATGTCTGTTGATGTTTTTAATCATTCACCACCTGGGGGAAAAAAAAATATATATATAATAATTCTGAAAGTGATTTCAAGAATATTGTTACTCTGTTGTTATTGTTCTCATATAGAATTCAAACCTGTTCAAACCTGTTAATATTAACTAATGATGAGTTAAGGCACGTACCAATCAAAAACGAACCTTAAATACGGCATGAGTCATATGAATTCATGTGTCAATACTGGCCACCTTAACTACATGTTAGTACATGCCTATTAGTTAATATATTGATTAACACTTTGGGGTAAAATTTCACACATGAACTCAAGATGTAAGGTTAGTTATTGATTAGTACATGCCTTAACACATCATTAGTTCATATTAATGCAATAATTAATATTTTAAGTTTTGTGTTTTTTTTAAAGAATGCACTGCAGTGTTCTTCTCAATCTGTTTAAACCCAGGTTGATTCTGATTGGCTGTCCCAAGTTTTTATTGTATAGGGGAGCACAGGGTACAAACTAACGCGGGATTAGTTGTAACACTCGTGGTTTAAATATTTCTACACATTCTAGAATAACAAAATTTACGGTATTTACTAGTTGCCATATCAACACTATAGAGAAAAAAGTGTGCCAACATTCAAAAATCTTTTTAAGATAACGCTGAATATTTATTTTACCGTAGTAAAGGTACATTTCTGGCTTAAGTACATTTTTCATCTCATTAGCATCTCATTCATCTTTTAGCATTCATTTAAAATGAGAAAAATCTGCTATTATTTTAATCTCCAATCTGTTATTTATCAATTCAGATCGTTTATGGGCTGTACCAAGCATGGTTGCAATGTGTTCATTGTCAAACTCCAAAATCAGATTATTAATTCTTTAAAAAATTGCATTATTTTATTTGAAAAAGTTAATAATTGTATCTTATTGACAAAATGTTTTAGTTTGTCTTGTATATTTCATTAGATCAGATAACATTTTAAGCTGTCATATGGTCATGTTACAACATACCCCACCCATACCCCACAAAAGTTACAATGTACTCCACCTACTGGGCACGTAATCGCGTTTCACTTCCATTTCTAGAGGATAAATAAAGAAAAACGTATACGCTGTAATGACGAAACAAAGTGACACATTTCACACTAGACAAGTGTGAAATTACTGTAGATAAAAAAATCCCTTGTGGATTTACATAAACTGAGAAATTCAAAAAAGTTGTGCCCCGATCTCCCTTAGTTATCGGTATAGTAATCGTTATTGGTGTTAATGGGCCATTAAAGGTTTTATTTTAACCCAGTATCTTCTTTTTCACTCCCTCTCTAGATTTTGGCTGCTCTGAGGCACCTTCATTTCAAAAACATAGTGCACTGTGACCTCAAGCCTGAGAATGTGCTGTTAGCTTCAGCAGATCCTTTCCCACAGGTCAGAAATTTAAAAAGAAATACGCAATTTTAACACATCCTGATACACAGGCATGGGAAACAAACTACAGCTCTTTTTTTTTCTGTTGCATAATGCAAGGTTATGCTTCTCCTTTTTACACTTTGTTGACTTTTAACACTTCTTCCCACCCACATGGGATATTCATAGGTGAAACTTTGTGACTTTGGTTTTGCTCGCATCATTGGAGAGAAGTCTTTCCGCCGTTCGGTCGTTGGCACGCCTGCTTATTTGGCCCCCGAGGTCCTGTTGAACCAGGGTTACAATCGCTCTCTGGACATGTGGTCTGTAGGTGTAATTATGTATGTCAGTCTGAGTGGAACTTTCCCCTTCAACGAGGATGAAGACATCAATGATCAGATCCACAATGCCGCCTTCATGTACCCACCTAACCCATGGAAACAGATCTCTCCTGAAGGTACAAACACAGTACAATTACACCGAATTAAGTACAAGTTCCTGATGTACAATAAAATGACAGATCAAATTGAGAATACAAGCATATGAAAAGTTAAAAGAGCTGAATAGAGAACACTTTGCGTGGCTCTTCCTGGAAATGTACTTCATAATAACAAAAAGAAATTCGATGCATTGAAAGCAGGCTGACCGTTGAGTCGCTCCATCCGCCTTTGATTTTCTGTCCACTGCTGTAAATCATTTAGCTTCAATCAATGCAGATTTTGTTTGTGTGGTCTCTCCGTTTCTCCATAGCTATCGACCTCATCAATAACCTGCTCCAAGTGAAGATGAGAAAACGCTACAGTGTGGACAAGAGTCTTAGTCATACCTATCTACAGGTAATGCCAATATCGGGCTCATGCTATTAATGGCTCTTTCCTTGATTAGGGTGCCACATATGGCATACAGTATATACAGTATATATATATATATATATATATATATATATATTTTAATATATATATTACAATATAAATCTGTTATTTTAAATTGTAACAACATTTTACAAAATTACTCTTTTTTTACTGCATTTTTATCAAATAAATGCAGCCTTGGTAAGCATAAGAACTTTCTTTAAAGACCCCTAAACTTTTGAATGGTAATGTATGTGCTGTAATATTTTCGATTTGTTTTATGTGAGGTTTGCAACTTTTTCAATCCTTTTGAAATAAAATAAGTAAATAAAAAAAAGTATGCAATTAAATAAATAAATTTCATTTTCTGGAAATAAATAAAGCGAAACATAAACATTAATGAAATCCTGTAGTTTAAAGCTGTTGATAAAATAAAAGATTGCATAACAGGGTTGAAAGTAGCTGATTAAAAGCCATTACGCCGTAGAGGTTAGTAAATAATGTTACACACACACACACACACACACACATATATATATATATATATATATATATATATATATATATATGTGTGTGTGTGTGAAATATATTGTGTATGTGTGTGATTGTGAATTTGCATTATATTATATTATTTGATATATTATCTACTATTACTATTAAAAAGATAATTTTTGAATTAAATGAGATGGAAGCAAGAAGGATAATCTAGACAAGGATAAGGCTATTACATTCAAATGAAAAAAAAAAAGGAAATAGGTCTGTAATTAAATTAAAAGCTCCGCATGAAAAGAAGAAAAAAGGATAAATGTGAAAAACAACCCCTGAGATGACAAAATGCAAGTATGGATTTGCAGTAAAAGAGAGTTTTATGTTTGACAAGCAAATTACATTAAGGGCAAATAAACTCCTTAAGTAAAGCGCTTTTAGACACCGCAAACAAAATGCATCATCATTAGCTGTGGCGTCCTTCTGTCTTTATCATCTTCTTATTTGCTCTCCCCACCACCCCTACCACCCCTGCTCTTTCAGGATTACCAGGCCTGGTTGGACCTCCGAGAGCTGGAGTCAAAGCTCGGGGAGCGTTACATAACCCACGAGAGCGATGACAGCCGCTGGCAGCAGTACGCCCGTGACCACACGCTGCCATACCCTGCTCACCTGGTGCCCCCGCCACCCGCGTCCGACGACGACGAGCTGGAGGGTGCGGAGGACGCAGACATGCAGGGGCTGACAGAGCGTGTAAGCATCCTTTGAAGAAGAAACCGAGGCGGAGGACGAGAGGAATGAAGAGTACCTGCCCAAACTCTAGCGATTTTCAATGTACCACGAGCGTAGGATGGAGGTAGTCTGTAAGAAAGCGTAGCTTCGGGTGTCTTTGGCAGGATGTCTGAACTCTGACCTCCTTCAGCCAGGACTGCTGCAGATTTGTTTCTGGGATGCAGATATTAAGGTCGGGAAAGAACAATTTTAGATTCCAACATGAAAGTCAAATTTTTTACAAATGGTCTGGATTTGGGTTCGTCTCCCCCAACTAGACATCTTTCTTAAGGTACGGTCACATTTACCAGTTTTCTGTGTATTTTCACAGGCGAAACCCAGTCAGTTCAATGGAAATACACGCTATATCATTAATTTCATGTCAGGGTGAAAGATTTCCTCATATAGATTTTGCAAATGGTTCAAGTTGGTCACGGTCATTCGCCACATTTACCAACATAAAGCTGCTTGATTTGAAAGTGAATTCTGTGTGAATGGAGCCTCATAAATTGCTTAACTTTTTCCCTACAAAATTTTGCTATTGTGACCGTACCTTTAGGGGACAATATGGAAGAGAACCGACCCAAAGATCTCGAGACACGGTTTTAAAATTTAGAATATTTGCAGAATCTTAAAAACTTGCAGGACATTCAAAAAACAGAGCAAGATGTGACACAATGGCCAGAGACGTTCTTCTGAATGTGTCTTTCCTGACAGTGGTGCTTTGAAGGCGATGAATAAACTATGTTTTAATGGTCAAAACTGTCTAAAGGTATGGTCACATTTACCAGTGCTCCTTGAAATTGTGTGGCCGAAAACCAGTCATTTCAATATGAATCTGTGCAATCGGGAGTTTCGTGTGAAGTTGTTCCTCAAGATTGCATTCACATTCATGTGAATTTGCCGCATTGATCAACAGAAGGTTGAAAATTACTTCTGTGTGAACAGTGCTTCATGCATGGACGATAGACCTTTTTTGCCAACAAAATTTCACCCAAATTTTGCCAATGTGACCTAAACTGCTAAAGCGCAGCATGCGTTTAACATGCAAATGAAAGTACCTGGAAAAATCGTTAAAAAGTTCAGTCTCACCAATTGACTAATTGACCATCATGACCCATCCCTAATTTGTTGTTCACAACAGATTGACGTCAAGCTGATAATCTCCAGGTCACCAGAAATGTATTAATCATGATTCAAATGCAAAGAAAAAAAAAAAAAAAAAGGTATCTATTAAGCTGGACTTTTTTTCTATTTTGTGCTCTGTGGTGACGCCGCCTTTAATTTCAGATCCACTTTTTACGTATTACTGAGAACCTTTTTGCAAAATAATCTGGAAGAAGTTCAAGAGTCTGGTGTTTTCCATTATCGTCATCGGTTTGCCCTCTAGGTGCCGACGATTTCACCTCTGAGAATGGATGTTATCTTATGAGGACTGATAAGCAGGCTGCCCCTCAGCCTTATCAGCATACAAATTGAGTGCACAAAGACTACCTAGACTGTTCTCAGATCAGCTGCTGTTAGCAACTGGCTGTTCTTTGCTAGTACTAACTGTACTGGATGTGTATTCTTATTCCTAACTGACCCTAGACCTGAGCATTAGGCTGCATGTCACTGAGAATTAGGTTTGCTTGAAACTTATTGCTATGAAGGACTGTTTTGTACACATGTAACCTTAGAAATTCTGATGTAGTTTGTGGAAGGTAATGTCAGAGCATTTCCAGCAGCTATAATAAACATGGTGATGCATAAATGTGTTGAAATGAATCTTCTTGAGTCATGAGGTTTGAGTCAAGTTGAATTTTTTTCATCATCTTTTCCTGATTGATTCTCAGAAGAATCTAGCAGAGAGAATGAGAGAGTGAAAAACATAAAAATACGTGGATAACTTGTTCCAGGTACAATACGGCTTAAGCTTTACTGACAGCATCTGTGGGCACAGAAAATCATTTCAGCTTGTTCCGCAGTTTGTAAAAAAAAATAAGTAAAAGTGTTGAGTTTGAGTAATGCGCTTACTGTACAATGGAAGTCTATGGAGAAAAGGCATTGTAGAGGGTTTAATATATTCATTGTTATACCAGTATAATCATTTATCTGTATTTGAGCTATAAATCATAATGGTGAAACTACGATAGACGTTGGGAAAGATGCAGTGATTCGTAACGTATTAGAGGATGACGATGTGTTATTCAGTATCCTATTAAGGGAAATCAAAGGAAACACTTGCTAATTTAGTTTTTATAGCACAATTTAAAACAGAATAATTGAAAACCATCAAAAGGCACTGTATGTCCCACTTTAGCTTACAAACCAGAGGGAAAACTCTGACTTTATCAGTATATGAATATATATATATATATATATATATATTATTATTATTATTTATTTATTTTTTAATGTGTCATTAATGGTAAATGTATAAACAACAGATTACCATTCAAAGGGAATTATGTTATCAATTATATAGAGGCTTATATTTTTTTTAATTTTAAATAATATTAAGACTAAATAATAGGCTATATTGCAATTTTAAATATTAAATATTTAAATACAACTACCTTACTAACTATTAACAAGCAGCAAATGATCTTTGATGTGCTGAATGAAACATTACAGTACTGTAATGTGCTCACATTTGGAAACACACTTTCTAACCAAATTAGAATATATTATTTAATTGAGTAATTATGTATACTTTTTTCCCCCTGGTCCAGTACCTTGCTCTCTTGCAAGTGAATTACTGTGAACACATTCTTTGTTTGTTTTTATAAACTGAGGGACACAATTATTTTATTCCATCTGAATAAAACCAAGGAATTAGTAATCAGTTGTACTAGGCAAGTCGCTGGAGTTGTGCCAGTAATGATAGATAGTCACCCAGTTGAGATTGTTGATCCTTTTAAATATCTTGACACATATATAGATAGTAAACTGAATTTTGTGGATAAAATGCATGCAACAACTGTTCCTAATAAGGAGAATCAGTAGGTTTGGATTGAGTCAAAACACACTGGAGATTGCTTACAAATCATTGGTATAATATAATTGAACCTATTGGTATGGGCAGAAAAATAATTTGGCAAGCGTCACTAAAACAGCTAGTAAAAGCATTGGCAGACCACAGAGTAATTTGGGTGAGATGTACACTTCAAGATGTGTTGAAAAATCAGAGTGTATTCTAAAAGACTCTACTCATCCTTTGTGTGAGTTTGTTCTACAGCCCTCTGGGAGACGGTTTTAATACCAAAGATAAATATGTGTACCTGCTGTGTGATTTAATATGATGGTTTTTATCTGTGTTTATTTGGTATGTGCCTGCACTTGGTTTCGCTGGTGGGATCAAAGACAAATTTGAACCATGGTTAATAATAAAGATGTATTGTATTAATTGGCAATATGCCACAGAAACCCCTGATAGAGTTTCACATTAATTTAACCCATAACTGCTTTAAAGGGTTAGTTCACCCCAACGAAGGTCTTGCGGGTTTGGAACGACATGAGGGTGAGTAATTAATGACAGAATTTTCATTTTGGGGGAACTAACCCTATAAGTTTAAACTCAAACAAATATTTCCTGATTGAAACTGTGACTGGAACATTATGTTGTTTCAGATCTACCAAACTCGTTCTTTCTATGAAGTTTAAAACATTATGAAATGGAAAGTATCATATTTGCCCTGACAGTTTTAGGGAAAGCCCACATGTATGAGTCCAGAAACTGCGCTGTACTCTAGAAATCAATCAGTTAGTAAGACAAATGAAAATGGAAACCAGCAGAAACGGGAAGAATGTGAAAAAAATAAATACAGTAATGAAACCCAAGCAACAGGCAACCACAAAACAATGTGTACAGCATAAACATGAATTATTTAACAATACGTTTTAGATACAAGTCTCATTCCTTCACTGTATTATTATAGTCAATAATTTATGAAATTCACTGAAAGGTCAAAACACCGTTTGATGAACTTGAGTTGTGCCTTCTTAGACATAGGTGAACTGCTCCACATTTCCTCATGAAATGTAACCTTTAAATGATCAATTAAGAGAATATTATGTTTATATAGGTTTTACCAGAACATTTCAGACAGAGAAACAGTCGGTGGTTTGACATCAGAGGGAAAAAAAACAACAACTTTTATTCAGCTTTGATTTATCTGTTCAATCAGGCATTACTGACAGTGATGTCTTAAAGTGGAAAATGAGTGCTCATAATGCAAATTGTGGTTTTATTCCATTACAGCCATTAAGCCAGGCACATAGAACATTTTAAAACAATGCTTTAGTTTCTCTTATGTTAAAACAGGAAGTTGTGGCATTGTCAAACGTCTGAAGCAGACTGAACCATCACTGGAAGTTTGTCATCTTCTCTCTTTCACCACGTGTCTGGAAAGAGCTTTTACTCATTGCGGTTCCCTCTATCTCTATCACATGTAGCTCTAAGGGAAAAAACACCTAGCCCTAGCCTAACATCTTCCTGTAGACGTACATGTGCGAGGCTTTATCTCTCCTCCCCTTTCTCTCTCTCAATTCGTCTCCTCTCCATCCACTCACGAAGTGCATCGGCCGAACCTGCTCTCACAGGGTCACTTTTGATCTTCTCTGGCCAGGAAGCATTATTAAAGTGCATGACACCCTCTTCACGTTTGAGGAACTCAGCTGTGCCACTTTTCTCAGAGGTCATGCGGGACTGGAGCTGGACTTGAGGCGGTTCTGGGACTGAGGTTGTAAAGTTAGAATCAGAGACACCCTTCTCTGGTTGGAGCTGGTGGAGAACAATTTATAATTTGTTGTGTTGATTCGCAGGTGAGTTTCTTTCATTTTTTAGGCTGGTTTTGTTACAAGAACTACAAGAATAATGGTGAACCAGTGTGTATGTGTAAATAAGATAAAATCAGAGGGTGGACATGCTTGTTTGTTTCCAGTGCTATAGATATTAACACCACTAATGCAGTTGCCAGACACTTGATCCTAATAATTTAAAATGTTTACAACGCTGGGATGCGTATATGGGGCACCCGGCTGCCACATCTAGTGTAACTAAGAGTTTTGAAAGTACATTTTTGTAACATTTTAATCAGACTAATAATATGCTTTGAAGTCAGTAAATTGCATTGCGTGAAATCAGGCAAAATTAATACATTTTGGAAGATAATTATACCTTTGAAAAAGTAACGGTTGACAATTAATTTGATTTAATATTATGATATTGTTAATGTTATTGCTATGAGGCATGTCTTAGAATTTATTGAATTTATAAACTGAAAGTCATATAGACCTCAGAAAAAAGATGGGACTTTCACTTGTCTTTGAAGAGGTTTTTTTCTTCTTCTTCTTGAAATGATGAGGTAATCATGATGGTTTTAATAATTAGTCATTAATGGAGTAAAAGGGGGAAAAATATGATGGTAACAGAGATGATGCACATCCTGGAAATTTCCAAAAAGTGCATCTCAACATTTTAAGGTATGTAACCTTGACCCTGTTACCATCATATTGCCCCCTATAAAGCAATGAATTAATCCATTAATAAGTTCAAATTGTTATAAAAATGTTAAAAATTTCATAACATGTCATAACAAGTGACAGTCCCTTGATTTATTTATTTAATTAATTTGACCATCTGTTTATTTGTTAGCATCATATATGTAGAATGAATAAATACAAAAATTAAGGCAGAAAAAATGACAAAAAAAACTAAATTGTTGAATGTTTTTTAAAAAAAACTGTATTTATTAATTTGTATTAGTAATGCTGTCAAATGATTAATCGAGATTAATCACATCCATAATTAGTTTTTGCTTACATAATATAATGTGTGTGCACCGTGTATATTTATTATGTATATATAAATAAACACGCGTGCATGTATATATTTAAGAAAAGTATGTTATGTTTAAATATTAAATATATTTATATATAATATAAACTATATGAATATATATAAAACATGTAAATATTTTCAAAATTTATACCGTATGTGTGTATTTATATA
Source organism: Onychostoma macrolepis (assembly GCF_012432095.1). Lineage (NCBI taxonomy): Eukaryota > Metazoa > Chordata > Actinopteri > Cypriniformes > Cyprinidae > Onychostoma > Onychostoma macrolepis. The sequence goes on from NC_081169.1 coordinate 9,698,194, forward strand.
TAAATAATAAATATAGTACACGCACATATTATGTAAACAAAAACTTTTATTTTGAATGTGATTAATCGCGATTATTCGTTTGACAACACTAATTATTAGTCTATATTTACATATAGTAAAGCTAGCTTTAATTATTTTTCACATATGTATTTTAAGTGACAGACTCAAATGGCATCTGTTTTGCAAAATGACCCCTTTTATTCTGAAATGCACCGTTCTCTCATCCCCCAATAAGATTTTAAATATGTGAAGTGCTAAACTTGGTAAAAAAAGATGCAGACTAGTCTTTTTTTTTGAGTAATCAACAATCTCCGCATTGCGTGACCAAAGGCATTTTTAGGGTCATATGTCTTAGCGCTGACTTAACAGAATTTATAAAATTGATGCAAGGTAAAAACACTGTTAGTTTTGTTCTGCGCTTACTTTATTTTCCTGCAGCCTGAGCATGTGGTTGCCTCCGGATGGGAGTTGGTTAGGGAGCGATTATGCTATTCAGAGGGGCTGACAGGAGGTGCAGCCCACCACTCTTCTTTCCAGACCACTAGCCTGTGTCTCAACAGCTCTCAGGGGTGCTCATTAAACCTGTAATTGCAATAGCAAAACAAGAATAAAGCAGTGTAAACACATTACGTAAGCTAAGGGAAAGGAAACGGAAAGGACGTCTCCATTAAAGTAGATGTGTTTATCAATACTGTACAGTAACTGCTGACTGAAGAGTCCCACATTATTCCTGACTTCCTTTCTGGACAAACTATCCTACCCAGACTTTTAATAATACTATCACTAAAAGAGTTGTTAGACCATCCCTAACATCGAAAAAATCAGTGTAATGCACACCCTCTAATGACCTTTTGCTTTATTGTGCCCCAAATATGCAATTTGATAGTAAAAACATGCTGTGAAAACAACAGCAGCTGTTCTTTTAAACTGTTTTTTAACTGTTTTCAGCAGCTGTATACTAGTGCAATATGTCAAATTAAAGATTTTAAAGTACATTTTAAATCATTGTTTAAATAATCTTAATGAATGCAGTTATTTTGATATGTTGACTAATTACACATGAACTTTCATTCTAATTTTAATTGAATATGTTATTTGAAATTATATAAATTATTAATATATTTGAATAAAATTGTATATTTGAAGACTTCAGATGCAAAAACCTCTAAGTCTGTCTAATACTTTTCTTTTACATGAGCATTTTTATCAGGCTCCTATGAAAATAACATTGGACATTTTTGAAAATGAGGCATTCAGTTACTGAATAACATTTTCTTTGCCATTAAAAGGAAAATAACTCAACCTAAACATAGGAGCCTGATAAAAATGTGAAGTTTTCATTTATAATTGCAGTTAATAATATATTTTAACATGCAATTAAGTATCTGAAAACATCACATTAAGTTTGCACTTAAGTTAATCCTTTAAAGTCTTTTATTTATGAAATATGCTTTTAAAAATATGCTAAAGTGTACTTCTTTTTCACAAAGGAGTGAGTAGGAACACAACGAAACCATGTGATTCATTGCTCACTTGATCCGTTTTGGGATTTTCACGTCAAACACGTCTTCCACTTGGAAGATTTTATTTTAAAGTACCTGTGTATTTCCTTTATGGTACAGCCCCTTTTGTGGTTTGGATCATGTGACTTTGGTTTAAATTAATTTCTTGGCCTGTGTCCATGTTTGTAATCTCTGGTGTTTGAGTGGCAGCATTCATGTGCAAAAACAGAAAACATCATTATGCAATATTTGACATTTAAAATCATCAGAGAATCAGAGATATATGGCATATGTTGGCATGGGTTTAAAAGTGAATATTACATTTAAACAACGGTATGCAGTTTATATTTTGTGATGTGTGATCTAAATTTCAACCACAACCCTGTTACAATCTTTAAAGTGTACACCACATTGCCCTCTTACTGGATGACGTAAAGTAAACATGAAAAAAAAAAAAACACATTTGCAGGAAAACAGCCCGGCGTATTTTGAAATGACAGTATCATTAGCATAGACTTCACAGCAAGTGAATCACAGCTCATCTTTATCATCGCTTATCCCGAAATAACCATCAGACTTCGGTACTATCGTCATTCACAGCAGAGCTGAAGGGGAGGCTGTTTATGATGCAGTTTTCAATTTTTAATGTATTTTATAGGAGACTGTTGTGTATTTGCTGGTTCAATCTAATTCTGCATCTCAAAGTCATCTTTGAAGCTTTAAGAGTGTGTGCTCAGGTTACCCAGCTATTGATTTTTCCTCTGTTTTGCACGGGTAGGGTGAACTGTGGAATTAAGGTAGCTTAAAAACCGTCGCTCAGTTAGACCTGAATTGAATTTTAGTGTGACGTACTGCTGCTAGGCCAATCACTATAGCAGCTAATGCTGTTAGTAAGCCTGAGTTTGATATTGTGAGCAGATTAAGAAGACCATTAAGATCTCAAAGTCTCTTACATGAAGCAGAAGTCTGCAAATACATTAAATTGTTAAAAAGTCATTTGATACTTAAATGTTTTACTTGTCTTTGTTTGCAGCCACAAATTGTGCAGATAATATAATATTAATGAAATAAAAGGCCACTTAAAGGGAGCGTTCTCAATTTCTCAAGAGCAATTTTTTAAGGGGACACAAATAATACAGCCAAAATTGTACTTGTAAGGATAGATATGTGTAGCATGCAGCATGTGTACATACCATAGAGAATGTGTTTAAATATGAGTTCAGTTCATAGGTTCACCACGCAGTCATATTGCACTTATTAAATTATTTTGCGTCCTCCACATATTATTTTTAGGTTTCAGTCTGGGACTGAGGGCATCTCGTAATTATATATTCAACCGCAGCAAGCCCACTGATCTGCCACTTAACATCATATTGAGCAAAACTCAACACATCAGTAGGTCTACAATAATAGTCTAATATCAGTTCACACACAGGTTTAACGCCGTGTTAGTTGTAGTGAGTGACAAGCTACGGTATTAAACAAGCTAAGCTAGGTAACCTTATAATTGCTCATAGAAAAATACATCGGATATTATCATTTTTTGTCATGACTAATTTATTAATGGTCCAGCATCATCTGTGGTAAGGAGAAAGAATCACTTCATCCGACTACAACCCTCAGACAACCCGTCCCTCCCGCGATTTCCGTCCCTGGTGTTGAGTACGTCACTGTAAAAAAAAAAAAGTTGAGCCAACTTAAAATTTTAAGGCAACCAGCTTCAGCAGATTTTCGAGTTTTCTCAACTTGTTGTTTTACGTTTATACAACAAAAAGTTGAGACAATTCAAAAATCTCCTACAAAAATAAGTTGAGAGAACTCAAAATCTGCTGAAGCTGGTTTATTTGTTTATTTTTATCTTGACATCTCTCACAATCAAACACATTACTGCACGTACTGTACCATGACAGGCAGCTGAGAGTAGAGGTGTTTTCCTGTGTAGAATCCCCCATGTGCCACGGTGTTATTGAGTGGTTGTTTGCTTCCTGGTCCAAATCAACTGAGCCCACCCCGTTTGCCCACCACAGTCCCCATGAAATTTTGATCTTGAGATAAAGCTTAGTTTCTCATGAGAAGATAAATCAGCTCACTTTAAAATATTAGCAACCTCTCCTCAATAAACCACACACACTATCAGGAGTCTGATTCAATTCTGTTAATGAGACGTTATGAACAGTTCAACTTCAAAGAACTAGAGAAAACAAATGACTCAGACACTCGATATGTCATAATGTGGTTCCTGCCACATCACGTGATCCAAAATAAAAGCCACATTTAATAAATATACTGTAAATAAGCGTGTTTTGTGTGCACATTTCAGTTAATTCTTTCAAATATGATTTTGGTTACACATTTATTCTGATAGCCCACTTTTCACATTTTTAACTATAAGTAACTATATAAGTTTCCAATTTCATGTCAACTAACTCTCATTAGAGTATTAGTAGGGTGTTAGGGTAGTAGAATAACTTGTAGTTATGTAGTTGCAAAGTTGCTTATAGTTAGTAAAATGTACGGTGGCCGAGAGAGCTCAACACGCAACTTCAGAAAACATGCAAATAGAAAAAGCACTAGCAAATCAAGAAAACATCTTCATCAATTTGACAGCAGGTGCTGCAAATACTCACAACACAACCAAATAAATCATTTTATTTGCAGCGCGTTTCTTTGTTAGGTTGTGTTGTGAGCATTTGTAGCGCGTGTGTTGTAAAATTGACAAAGTTGTTTTCTTAATTTGCAGGTGTTTTTCCTATTTGCAGCATGTTGAGGTCTCTCGGCCACAGTAAAAATGTCTAAAGTGAACTATCAAAATTTTATCATATTACTATAATTATTATCGTATTACCATAAATTGTTACAATTAACAACAATATACTTGTTTCAGATGAAAATGTTTTGCATGTCTTTAAAAATATATGAAAACTAAATTCATATGCAAGTTTATAAAATGGTTATATGAGTTTTTAATTTGCCAAAAAATTTAAATGTATTGCTATCGATTCGTAAACTTTTTTTTGAGGTTCAAACGATTCATTGAACAGATCTGACTCAGAAGAGTGATTCATTTACAAATTAGACATTGCAAGCCACATAATTTGAAGTTTTATTCATGTCTGTATTAGAAATGGAACGAGATGAGTTATGCTTCAAAATACAGTCCATGCATATGAGCAATACTATGATGCTTGTCTTAAAAGCAAGAGCGGGATATTAATAGTTCAAGCGCAGCTATAAGGCTTTATGGTGAGTTGAAACTCAGGTCTTTGACTGTGGTAGGGCTGTTTGCTTTTCTCACAGGTCTTGCACTGAAGAGCAAGAATTGAGGAGCTGCAAAACCCTTCATGTGGTGACCAGCAGCTGTGTAAGACGGCAACAGTGTCTTGAACTGAATTTGAGCAAAGACTGGCAGCAAGTGAAAAGTCTCTCCAAAGGTTAAAAACAAGCTGAGCAATAGCACTGAAGATGAACTCAAGGGAATATAGGGGATATGCAGGTAGTGATGAGAGAGCTGCAGTAGCTAGATGTGAAATGAACTGATGTGAACCAGCAATTGTTGTTGTTGTTTTTTTCTTTTGTAAATTGTAAAATGCATCTTTCAAAGAGATTTCAAAGTGTAAGGCTTGTCATTTGTGTGAATGGAGAAAAAACATAGCATATGTGCAGCATATGAACAGATGTAAAGGCTCTGCCTACAAATATCGATGATCTCCAAGATCTGAAGCAAAAGTTGTTGGAATGCCTTCAAAAAACAGAGCCAAGGCTTAAATCCATTATAAACTCAGTCCAAGCACATTTTACAAAAAATTCTTTCCCTGTCGGCTCAAAAACACGTTTGCTCAACCATGAAATTAAGTTTAACAGCAAGGGTGACATTTTGCCTTTAATATCAAACAAATCATAAAATATATAGCAAGGAATCCTGGTCACAGAGGTAACAAATTACCTTCATCCTTCTAAACTGATGTATCCTGACAACATTTGTGCGATATATTGTATAGTGTTTAGAAATACAAGAATATATGACACAGTCTCTATAGACTATTATTATAATTATTTCTGTTAATTTTTTTTTTTTGTTTAACTCCCCATCGTAATCATGACGCATAAAGCTAGTAATACTGGGGATGACATTTTGCTATTCGTTTAACTTTAAATTAATTACCAGGCTTCCTGCAAGCTGTTATTTTCTGATAAAAATGACCTTTTGTAAGAGACTGTGGTGTGTGAAGGGGTCTATAAAA